>NC_057943.1:25491512-25669012 GCF_018555375.3 Anguilla rostrata | reverse complement strand
TTGTGCGCTCTTGATAGAAGCCCCTGGAGACAGAGGGAGAGAGAGAAAGCCAGCGAAGGAGAGTTTCTGGGTGTGGTGTAAAATAACAACATTCAACTCCTCACCTCCTGTTTAAAGCAGTCCCCCTGAACTCTTACACGTGTTGTGGAAAGATGGTTATTAAAAGCGTCAGTACATTGATAAGTAAGACATTTTCCATACAGGGTTTGGTCCCCGCACACTTCTGTCTGTTTTAACGCACCACAACGAGGAACCAGCGAACAGCGAGACTTCCGATGAACTGAAGTAGTAAAGCGTAAAACAAAGACAGTAGGCCAAACCTTTAAACTTGAAGCTGGAAATATGTTGAGGAAAAATAAAGGAAGATTAATCACTTAGTGTATTTGACTCCTTGTTATTTAGTTTAATAAGCAGGCGAAACTTACTTTTTTAGCTGTAAATAAAGCTGAGGCTTCTCATGATCTGTCATTCCTGCACCAGAACATATGCATCCGTGTGTGAAAAAAGGATCGGTGCTTAATCGCGTGACCGTGTTAATTCCCTCATGTGATGGCGCTCTTAATGGGGAAGGAGAGGTCGGCTGTCGATGCCATATGCGAACATGAGGGGGAGGTGGGATCAAGCTGAATGACAGCTCGCCAGCCTGCTCAGTTTGAAGCCTGTGTCCATTTTCATTACCTTCTAGAGGTTTTTTCTGTCCTAATTGGTGGCAGAAGTGGGATGACAGCCTATATAGGGAAAGCCGGCGGCTACCCGCGCTCTTACTTTCCATGGGTGGCTACCAGCTTTGCGCTCTTAATTAAACACGTCAAGTCTTGAGTCATGCACACAGATGGCTGGGTAATGACTGGATTTCGAGGCGGGTCTGGTACCAGCAGAACAGTTGGGTCTGTCTGTAGCGGTTGGCTGTCGCCGTGGTAATGGGATCCGAGCGCAGAGAGCGAGGATGAGCAGGGGTGGGTGGGGGAACGGACCTGTGGGTGGGACGGGGCGGGGCGGCCATGTGTACGTGTCGCTCTGAATGCGAAACGATTCCCGTTCCTTATTGCTTATTGGGAGCAGCGCTGGAATCTTCTTGGCTTTGGCGGGATTAGCGCACGGCTTTAGCGATCGGACCGTGCCGAACGTGGGCCGCGTTTAGTCCTGGCGCAGTGGCTACGTGCACGGGACCAATGCACAGACAAATGGGTCTCTTCCCTGTTAAATTCTCCCCACAGCATCTCACGGTTTTAATTTGTCGCTATAAGCCACAAGGTTTGTAAACTGTGTAAACTGATCCCACTGTATCAGGAAGCCATTGAGTCATCACACTGCCCGACTTATTCTGTTTGTGCATCTGTCACCAGTCCTCTGTTCATGCTGCACCACTGTGGGCCATACCCACAGTGTACAGTTGTCCTTCCTAATGACATTTTAAATCTGTGTAAACAACATGCATCTCGTGGTTTGCAGAAAGCCTTTGAATGGTCTTAAGACAGAACATATCCATGCTGTTTCTGCTATTGCACAATGCAAGACTCTGGAGTTCTCACTTGTCCCTTAAAAAAAATTGCTGTATTCTTCTAAGTCTTCTGTTGTCATCGCAGCATTATGACAGCACAGTGAAGCAGTGTTACAACACAGTGACACAGGAAACCAAATATTGTTTTCTAAAAAGGCTTTTCACACTTCAGATTATTACTTAATGATCCTCAGTTTTGCTCGCTACATTATGTATACAAGCCATATTAATCTCTTAATCACAACGGATGTGACAGTAGTAATCTGTTTATGAATGAAAGTGTTCTCTTTTATGTAAGCCCCATTGTTCCTACTGCTCTTTTATCTGGCCTAGTGATTGGCATCTCCAGAGGATTTTGTATTGGCTTGCTTCAGCTCACATTCCACACTTAAAATCCCTGAATTTGAAGGAATTAAACACGTCTCTATTCTTTATTTTGTGTAATGTATGTCTGTGAGCTAGTAATGAAACGTTGTCCGTTGGACAATGGAACCTGTTTTAGTCACTGTTAGAAAACCAAGAGGATTCTGGGAGTCAGACTGCCTCTAATTGGGCAGTTCTCATTGGATAGCTCCAGAGTCTCTGCTCCAGGGAGTCTTGGAACCCCTGACCCCGTTGTGAGATGTGTCTCTCTCTAAACCCACGCCCCGGGCGTTCAACAGCAGGGCTGAGGTGGCGCTTCAGCTTGCGGTTCTTGCTGCACCGAGGCTACAGGAAGCTGCTAAATGGCAAATTGTTATCTTGACGTCGACAACTTGGGGTTGGCATTTCCACTCGTCTCGAGGAACATTCCGAGAAGAGACTGCAGCGAGGGCGGCTCTTCGCCTCAGTCGCGTTCTTACACACGAGCGTTTTCACACATGGCACGCTAGCAGAGGGAGTCCGCTGCAGGTGAGTAACCCAAAATCTGAGTGCTTAACGCGACACCTTTCAAGACTGTTGGCGGTTTAAAGGTTAGCTTTGACCTCCACTGGTTAAGTCACCATTAGCTGTTGCTCTCTGGCCAGTGCTGTAATGACTGCCAGTCGTGTGTCGTCGTGGGCGGGGGTGGGGGGGGCGTGGGCCGTGGGCCAGTTTCACAGCTGCCCATGCCCGACTACGAACCCCACGGGCGGGAGACGAATCTGACCAACAGACCGTCGCTGTTGGGCAAACAGGTGGGCTGGGTTACGCCAGCTCAACAGGAAGTGAACAGGGGATTCTGTTTCCTGACTCCTGCGGCTTTTCCAAAAGAACTCTGGGAGTTTCACCCTTGTGTTGTGTTTACTCAATAGCCCCTGTGAAACTGTCACACTGGGTCAAATATACCCAGGATATAAGTGGGATTTTAAGGCAATACAGAAATAAAATTTATGTAAATATACTAAATATATTTTATGCTTATCTCAGTTCCGAACAATAGTGACACAGTTTTTGTTGTTTTGGCTCTGTGCTCCGGCACATAGCATTTTAAATGAACAGTGACGTAGAGCACTTCTGTTGTATTGACTGGTTGTGCAGCGTTTCTCTTGCACTTTCGCTTTTGTAGGTGTTTTTGAATTTGCATCATTTCTGGACTTGTAGCACTTCATTTTTACATTTGCTTTGCCATTTTTCAGTGTGCTTCTTTTACAGTATGTTTCTGTTGTTGAGTTTGCTTTAGCTTTTTGTAGGCTATATGTTGTGAAAAGTGTTCTCCTTTGTGTTTGTGCTTTCGCTTTTGAGGCATGAACGTAGGCCACCATACATATATATATATATACACTTTGTTGGAGGCACAGAGGGCATGAATCATATAAGCAATATGACAGAAGGCAAATACAGATGAACAGATGATGAACAGCAAATAGAAACCCAAATCAAGGACCAAATTTACACTGGTTTAGTCACTGGTTATGAAATGCATCTGTCGAATGTGTCATTCCTCTTATACTAAGTTTAAAATGTGTCAGTTTGAAGGATTAAAATAATTAAATAATTGTTATGAACAGAATTTTTATTAATGGCTGGATGCCCCCTAGGTGAATTTTTCTGGCAAAATCTGAGAGGATTGGGCCGTGGTCCTTGTTGATTTGACTTGGTGTAAAACGACCCAGGTCTTTCAGAGTGTGTGTGTGTGTCTGTGTGTGTGTGTGTGTGTGTGTGTTTCTGTGTGTGTGTGTGTGTGTGTGTGCGTGTGTCTGTGTGTGTGTGTGTCTGTGTGTGTCTGTGTGTGTGTGTGTGTGTGTGTGTGTGTGTGTGTGTTTGTGTGTGTATGCGTGTGTGTGTGTCTGTGTGTGTCTGTGTGTGTTTGTGTGTGTGTGTGTGTGTGTGTGAACGCTGCTCGGTTTCCTGGTTTGTCCTGGTTTGTGTCTGTGTGTGTGTCTTCTCTTATTAGTTTATGGTGTTTGAGGTGTAATATATTGTTATGTTTTTTGTGTGGGTGGTGTCTAGGTGTTTTGGGTCTGGAGGTGTGGCGTGGTCTTGTGTGTGTTGATGTGTGTGTACGACAGGTCTTTCTGGTGTGTGTGTGTTGTGTTGTGTGTGTGTGTGTTTGTGTCTGTGTGCGTGTGTGTGTGAGCGTGTGTCTGTGTGTGTGTGTGTGTGTGTGTGCGTGTCTGTGTGTGTCTGTGTGTGTCTGTGTGATCCATGTCTGAATGTGGCTTCTTGGCACTCTGCCTTACTGCTGTGTGTATTTGCGTGTGATAGTTGGATTTGTGTACCGTGTTTGTCACTTCTGTTGTATGCGCACACACACAAGCACACACACACACACACACACACACACACACACACAGACACACAGTCCTGAGTGAATGTAATGAGTGTGCGCCTGTTTACGCTCAGATCCTTCTTTGCAGCAGTGTTACACAAGAGGACCCACACTGCCGAAGGTGTACAGTAATCAGACGGGCTCTGCTCGTCTGAGCCGGCGGTGGTGCTAGACCAAAGGGCTGAGATACACATGTACATTCCTGTAGGGTGTGACTCATGGCGGGTGAGTGTACTGTACTCCAGAACAGGGACTGCTTTCCCATAATTCCCTCCGTAATTCCCATGAAGGCGGAGTGCTGCGTCCCTTTAGTGCCCTGAGGTCTCTGTGGTAACATACTGCCCTGTAAACCCAGACCTGGCTTTAAACCTCTCAGGTAGGGTTTCAAAGCCTAACCTCATGCAAAAATCTAAATGTTTGATTTGGCTCTCCTTCAACAATCTGTGCACAGTCAGCTACAGTTGTGTACTGAACATTAACTGTGTTTCTCACATGTTGCAATGTTGTGTTTCATGGAATGTGCATGGTTGGCCTGAACATTTCATTACATGACAATGACAGCATCAGGATTTCATTAAATGTTACACAATACATTAGGAATTAATAATATTTCAGTTACCTTTTCTTAGTTGTTTTTGACTTTTGAATTGAGTGTTACAGTGATGTCATCTTTTTCTTGGTTACGCCAGAAGTTTGTTCTGCAATCGGTTCCCTCTGCAGATTTACAGTGCTATTTTCCCCGCAGGGGTTGCAATTTCTGCCGAAAATAAAGTCTGTGGCTAACCTAAGCCTAAATGCTAACTCACTTCTGGGTTTTAGTACTACGAACTGCAACACTCTGTTAGTCTGGACAAGAGACAAATGCATTGTGGGAGATTGTAGTTTCAGTAAACTGAAGATTTAATAATTATTAAAGCTGCAAAAACTACACATCCCTGTGCATTTGCAGTACAATAAGAGTGAAAGACAACGTAGAACAACCGTAATGCAGGAAAAATCCATGTATTGCTCAGGAAATTTCTGGAAAGATTTGTTTTGTAGGTTTGGAGATGTTCTTGGCCTCTGTGGCCTTCTGCAGCCGGAGCCTTCTCTGCATGCGGAGTTAATGCGTCAGAGTGGTGTGCCTGCGCGTCGGCTGCAGAGCGCGTTTGCGCCGGACGCAGGGCGATTCGGGACGCTGTTTACGGTTAACGAGCAGTGGAAGACAATAGGGAGAAATAGACAAGCGAATCAGCGAGTATTTGACCGAGTAAATAAATAAATAAGTGCTGCGCGCGGGCTAATTATAGACAGCGCTGTGTTCGGTGTCACCTTGGGCCGTCCCAGGGCCACTTTGTCCTGCCTGGAGACTTCCCAGCTCAGGGGTTTTTTAAACCTTTCCTCAAAACCTGGGCTCACTCCCTCCCAACCCCTCAAAATCCACTGCAAAAACCAAAATGTAAATCAACCTTAACAAGTGTTTTAGTCTTATATTTATGCTTAAAATCTTATTTCTATTCGTCTCTTGCTAAATGAGACCGAAAGATTTCTAATGAGGTGAGGCCGTTTTATTCATTTCAGGATTTGGTACGGCAGGTATGGAGGCTGTGTGGTAACGGGCGGGCATAGCTCCGCCCCCTGTCCCACCCCCTATCCGTCCCTGCTTTAAATAGCGGCCCAACATGGCCTTTCCCACAGCCAGAGCAGCCTGTCTCACTGTAGGAGCCTGGAGGGGCGGGGGGTGGGGGCGTCCATTTTATTATTCATCTTGTGTGGTTGGAAATATGTCGTTCTGCTGCTGAAGATGTGATGTGTTGACTACAGCCTCTCAGTCTAATGGCCGAGCGATGCAATCTCCTTTCAGTTAAAGAACAGGACAGTGTAAAAAGTGCTTGCAGTTCTCCTTGTGAATAACAAAATTCTGTCACAGAACAGACTGCCAGTACATTTTATGAAACCCTGAAAATTCTGATGGGTCTGTTTCCTGATGACCGAAATATTCTGTTTCGCAACTCAAATGCTTTTCACAGCTTGCGGGTACAGAGCGGGCTTCTATTCTTTGACTGCTTGGCCTTTGATTCTTTTGACTGCTCAGTTGCTTTAAGTTCGGCCGCAAACTTATTTTAGAAACGAAAGTGGAAAGTTGGCTGTCCTCATGTATTATTAAAGCGCAGAAAGCAGAGATGGTTTAGACAGAGATATCGCAGTACAGACAGTGCCGTGGTGGGGAATCGAACCCCCCGGCGTTCAGGGGGATTCGCCTATGGCCTCAGAGTTGGCTGCCCTGCGTACTGCACCAGTGCGGTTTTCTGGATGTGTGTTTCACTGCAGGAAAGCGGCAGAGGGGAGACGAGGTAAACTGCTGTCACCCCTTTTTGCACATGCAGCCTTACCCAGGAATGTTCCGGAACATTTACGTTTGGGGGTCACGTATGAACGAGAGCCAGAGCCGGTGTTCCGGAAAAACTGCTCCAGCCATTTGCCGGCTCGAGACTTAGTAACATTTATAGAACTATTACACTTTAATGTTAGGGTGAACAACGGTGTAACATCAGGAATCAAGCATGCAAAACTCAACTTATTTCTTTTTCTTCATTAGCAAACTACTTAGCAAATGTCAGGCAGCGTCTTTTAGCTGCCAAACCAAATTTAATTTAATTGAAGTCATTCCTCGCCAGGGTGTGTATGTCTTGGTTACACTCTGTCTATCTAGTTCCCTGTTATTTGACAGGTTCTCATTCTGGGAGCGCTTACTGGCTCCATCGCGTGTGAATGCTGCCCATTCGGTACAGTAACACGCCGTCCTTGGGTCTGTGAGCGAGAGAAGCCGCTGGATTTTTGGAAGAGGTAATATGGCAATGTTCCCTGCTCCAGAGTGGCTTGTGAGACAGATTGCCTTGGGTAGTTTGGGGGTTGTTTACTCCTGCACCAGTGGGAGGCAGGGGGTCTGCTTTGATCCCCTGGTATCCTCAGGGCTTGAAATGGGTGGGTTGGGGGGAGGGGGGTGCTTTGTGATGTCTTGCAAATTCAAGGAAAAGATAGAATGTGATGCACACATGGAGTAAATCGTTAGATTTTTTGTGGGATGAATTTGCCCATTTTAATTGTTGTATTTTGTGGATTCAGTTCATGTTGTCAAATTGAACTTATTCCTGTTCTGTAAGTGAGATCTTTAATGAGCTCAGTGTCTGTACTGAAGAATAGCTGTTCCCTCAGCCCGGAGGCTCTGAGCATGCTCAGGAAGAGCCCACCTGCGCGTGCTGTGGGACATGCTACTCTCACTGAAGGGGGGGGGGGGGGGTGTGTGAAGGGTGTTTAATATACTGGAGCTAAATGACATTCCCGTCTGTACGCTCTTTCTCACTGCTGGTCCTCACAGTCTCGGCTGGGACTCCTGATCATTGCAGTGTGCATCCACGTTGAAAATGCATATGCCCATCACATGTACATCAATGTCATTGAGGTGTGCCCATTACAGATACAAGGAGAGAGTTCTGAAGACCTTAGCTCCCCCTCCCTGGAACCTTTAAACAGGCTTTCCATGCAAATTCAGACAGAGTGAAAAATTATATGTTGATGGCCTTAGACTGTAATGTTGTGTGGGATGGGTATTATTTTCTATTTGAAAATAACAAAGTGGCACTTTTCCTTTGGAAAGAAAACCTGTTTGTTCTCAAGCTTTTTATAATGATTTGATTACATCTCGAGAGCCATTTTTAACTGCAGTGTCAAATAAATGGAAACAAATAAATGGATTGCAATCAGAAATGGTTTTTTTTCTCTGCTGTACCACAAATGTACAAAACCAAACCAAACCAAAACCATGACGCCAAAACTGTAGACCGACCCGAACCATGAATTTTGTGAACCACTGCACCCGTACCACATACACAGACACACACACACACACTCACACACACACGCACATCTGCAGGCACATTGCGGACAGTGTATTTAATAGGTTACATGAAAAGCGAGTTGTCCTTTTTAAGGAAGTGAATTTTGATTCCCTGGCTCCCACGATCACATAATGAAGTCAGCTGACCCCGCGCCAAATATTCCCCCAGCACTCTTTGAGACTTCATATGTCCATAAATAGTAACCTTCGCTTTCAAGCATGAAAATTAATGCCAATAATTATCTGTTATTTTCTGACAAATGCTCTTTGGCTGTCCATTATGAGTATTGATGAGAAAGAGATTTTGATTAGGCCACTCCACATTTGTTTTGATATTTAATCAACCAGCCATTTGCTTAATGATCCGAGCAGAGAGATACGCGAGATTAGATCTGGAGGGCGTTTTTTTGAATAAGGAAGATGGAACCTGATCTCTAGTCCTCTGGCGCTGGTGGGAGGTCCTGTATTCTCTGGATGGATGGTGTCCTGTGAATGGACTCTCCACACTTTCTCTTCCGCGGTGGAACAAACTGCTCACAAAACGCTAAAAATAAGCCGGTGGGAGGGGTGATGTCATTTCCTCTTCTGAAGTTCCCAGTGTCTGTTTTTTGGAGTGCTGTTTTTTGGAGCGCTGCACCCTTCTCACGCTGGGAGTGGGACTGCTAACCCCCCACAGAGGGGCTACCCTCGCGCTTATAGAGGGGTTATGCTCATAGAGGGGTTGTGTTCATAGAGGGGTTGTGCTCATAGAGGGGTTGTGCTCATAGTGGGTGCACTCTGAAATGCAGTTGGTTGGGTACCATGTGTGATATGATGGCATCCAAACCTACGTTTGAACTTCTTGTGTTTTTCTCTCAATCCCAGTTCCTTTACCTCCATACCACATCAGCAGCAATGGGCATTGGATTTACTGCTGTGCCTGCTAGGTCACATGACTGTGGGGCTCGCTGGGTCACATGACTGTGGTGCTCACTGGGTCACATGACTGTGGGGCCCACTGGGTCACATGACTGTAAAGCTTGCTGGCCTCCAGGCTATATATTTTTGCTGGCTGTGGAAGAGTAAAGGCTACTCTTATCTGGGAGGTAGGGATGGACCTTTCCAAAAGTACTACAGTAGTAGCAGCAGCGGTAATAGTGGTAGCCTAGGTGTAGTAGCAGTACTAGTGCTAGTAATAGCAGTTCTTTCCTTTGTTAACAATACCAAAGGAAGCACCACGATTCAGATGCTAAAACGAAACCACGGCGAATACAAAAACGTTGTAATAGACAGCAACGTGAACCTTCTGGAGGATTTGTGATGCCTGTCGCTTGAATGTTTGACTTGGTTGGAAGTGTCGCCTTTCGTGGAGTGGACTGTAATGCTTTGAAACATCATTTTCACGAAGGTTGCTTGGAGTCTGTGGGTTTGCCTTATTTGCTCTAAAAGCAAAGAGGTGCCGTATGTGACTTCAGGTACCCGTTTTGTCCACAAGCCCTGGAAGGTAAAGATTGTTTATCACGGCTGCCGTGCTGGAGGTGGTTCTCCCATCTTCCCTTTTGTTCAGGCTTCTGCAGGTAGTGTGCCAGTCCTGTGATGTGTACGTTCTGGCATTCTGCTCAGATGACAGCAAATGCAGAGTGAGACATGTTTGATGGAATAAAAGAAAGAAGTTCTATTGAAGAAGGATATCCTGACACTTACAAAGAACCGGTTCGCTGTGAAGATTCCAGACGCGTCTGATTGGTGGAGACCAGGCATGGCTTCTCCTGCCACACGTCCCGACGGGATTCTTCCCCGCTGTGCCGGGAACTGCGTCTAATCTGGGATTACAGCCTCCGGGATTACGATGGGACAAAAGGGCCAAACGTGTAGGTTTTGGAAACTGCCATAGATAACATGGACCGCACAAAGACCCAAATTGTTTGGGTCATTTCCTTCAGTTCAAGGACTTGGTCAAATGAGGAGAGAACATCTCATTCTTTTACTCTCTGTCCTAACTGACACTCTTTTAATTCAATTTGGATTCATGTGGCCATATTTGAATATGCTGCCAAAGCTTTTAATGCCATTGTAAGCATCAGCAGTGTAAATTGAATTGACACGCAATAAAGCTGATTATGTCACTTGACAGTTATGGAATGGTGTTTACGAAGAATGTAAAGTGCTTCTGTTGTCTTTTGTGCCAATAATCCAGACTCATTTTCTAGTAATGCCACAGTCTTTAATATTTAATTGTCTGAGGAAATAGTGCAAGTAGTTTTCCGGTTTAAATATTTTCGCCTTTAGTGTTCAGTTTCCGTTTATTTTAGCGTCTGGAGTAGACCGTTTACAGCTGTATTAGCTTTATAGGAAAGAAATAATATATAATCAAGATATAACCAGCTAAACATGTTGCCTAATATTAACTTATTAGCCTATTTGTGTAGCTGTTGATAAAATAGAAGGCTTTTTTGTTTGAAATACTTCTGCTTTTCACCTACAGCAGAACAGGTGACAGGCTGGAACGGCCAGTAGAGCGTATTTGCTGAATGATGACATCATTTCTGGGCTGCCGCTGGTTTTCTGCATCTGTTGGCCGCTGATAGCAGAGGCCCATTGTGTGCGGCAGTTGTCCCTGGCGTGTGCGGCGTGAGTTTTTTGGCCGGTGATGCTCGGAGCGTTGTGGCCTGCGAAGCGTTTCTCTGTGCTGCCGCACGTCGGGGCGTGGCACGCTCACACAGCGCGATCGTTTAAAGCCCCGTCCTGCAGACGGAAAAAAAATGTTGCCCGCTTTGCTGAAATAGGTTTCCGAATGGAAATTCGGAAAGTAAAATAAAAATTCGCTTCAGGTCTACTACTATCTACTAGTTTACATAAAATGATTTGTGTGAAAGCACTTTTACCTGGGTTCAGTGTGAATCTGTCTCTCTCACATTCGCACAATCTTTCTCTCTTCGCAAACATTCCCCGTTTCTCTCTGTCTTTCAGTACCTCAGGTCTGTGTAGGCTGGTCTTAGACAGTCATTCTCTCCATAGGCTGTGCGGTGCTTTATGCTAACTCAGCTACTCCCCTTAGAGGAAATCACCCATGTTCTTTATCACCCATACTCTTTGTGTGGACCAAGGGGGTAGGAACTTGAATCACGACCGCCTCCCCCCACCCTCCTCCTAATCCCACCGCCCTGCATCCTGCACATGCTCAGTGGGGGTGTTATAACAGCCTGAGGGGGCACGTGGGTGAGGATTAGCATCTATTACACTCTCTCACACGCACCCCACACACACATACCACACGTGCACACCACAAACACATACCACACATGCATGCACACCACACACGCAGACATACGCTCATACGCGCACATACATATGCACACGCACACACTCACACACACGCACATTCACATACAAAAGCACGCATGCACACACACACACACACACACACACACACACTCACATTCAGACACACACACACTCACGCACACTCTCATTCTTTGTGTATGTAGCACTATGGTTTGTTGAGTAGACTTACTATATGTTTATGTGTGTGTGTTTGTGCGCATGCATGTGGTGTGTAATCTTCATAATTTAAAAAAAAATGTTTCTTTGCATAAAAAAGCATAAGGACAGAATGGCTTGCACATATAATTTAATAAATGAAGCCTGTACAAATTTTTAAATGTCTAATGTAGTTTTCTCTTGGTTCGTTTTGGTTATATGAAATCTGGAGATGTGTGCCTCTAAATGATTCATAGACCTTTTCAGTAGTTATCTCGGTATTTTTCAGGACAAAGTGTAGCACGAATGCTTTCCTTCTTTTCTTCTGCCAGTGAGCGTGTGCCATTTATTCAGTATAATCTCTTAATTAGCCTTCTGCACCCTGAAATGAATCATTTTGCACACTGCGCTCAGTGCACTGGTCTAGCTCACAGACATTTGACTTTGCCTGAGACCAAATCAAAGTTATTCCATACCTCCGATTTGCCTTCGGGCTATTTTCCACCAGGACACACTCCTGTTTATTTCATCATCCGTATTGTTACGTTTTTAACCAGTTATTGACCCTGGTTTTATAATAACCGGCTGTATTTTTGGGCCCATCTCATTGGTGCTTTCTGTACAGTATGTAGGAGATCACAGATGAGTGCACAGGCCTTCCCCAGTGAGTAAGCGCTACGCGCTCTAATACCAGACCATGGGGGGCATCAGAATAATGCTGTAGTACAGTACAGTACACTAACAGTGTCCTACAGTACACTAAAGTGTTCTTCAGCAAGTTGCATTAGCAGTGTGCTTGAGCTGGGTCTGTTAATATTGTGCTACAGTGTGTTTACAGTGTGTTAGAGTACGGAACACTTACGGTGTGCTACAGTGTGTTTACAGTGTGTTAGAGTACGGAGCACTTACGGTGTGCTGCAGTGTGTTTACAGTGTGTTAGAGTACGGAACACTTACGGTGTGCTGCAGTGTGTTTACAGTGTGTTAGAGTACGGAACACTTACGGTGTGCTACAGTGTGTTTACAGTGTGTTAGATTACGGAACACTTACGGTGTGCTACAGTGTGTTTACAGTGTGTTAGAGTACGGAGCACTTACGGTGTGCTACAGTGTGTTTACAGTGTGTTAGAGTACGGAGCACTTACGGTGTGCTACAGTGTGTTTACAGTGTGTTAGAGTACGGAGCACTTACGGTGTGCTACAGTGTGTTTACAGTGTGTTAGAGTACGGAGCACTTACGGTGTGCTACAGTGTGTTTACAGTGTGTTAGAGTACGGAACACTTACGGTGTGCTGCAGTGTGTTTACAGTGTGTTAGAGTACGGAACACTTACGGTGTGCTGCAGTGTGTTTACAGTGTGTTAGAGTACGGAACACTTACGGTGTGCTACAGTGTGTTTACAGTGTGTTAGAGTACGGAGCACTTACGGTGTGCTACAGTGTGTTTACAGTGTGTTAGAGTACGGAGCACTTACGGTGTGCTACAGTGTGTTTGCAGTGTGTTAGAGTACGGAGCACTTACGGTGTGCTACAGTGTGTTTACAGTGTGTTAGAGTACGGAACACTTACGGTGTGCTACAGTGTGTTTACAGTGTGTTAGAGTACGGAGCACTTACGGTGTGCTACAGTGTGTTTACAGTGTGTTAGAGTACGGAACACTTACGGTGTGCTACAGTGTGTTTACAGTGTGTTAGAGTACGGAACACTTACGGTGTGCTACAGTGTGTTTACAGTGTGTTAGAGTACGGAACACTTACGGTGTGCTACAGTGTGTTTACAGTGTGTTAGAGTACGGAGCACTTACGGTGTGCTACAGTGTGTTTGCAGTGTGTTAGAGTACGGAGCACTTACGGTGTGCTACAGTGTGTTTGCAGTGTGTTAGAGTACGGAGCACTTACGGTGTGCTACAGTGTGTTTACAGTGTGTTAGAGTACGGAGCACTTACGGTGTGCTACAGTGTGTTTACAGTGTGTTAGAGTATGGAGCACTTACGGTGTGCTACAGTGTGTTTACAGTGTGTTAGAGTACGGAGCACTTACGGTGTGCTACAGTGTGTTTACAGTGTGTTAGAGTACGGAACACTTACGGTGTGCTACAGTGTGTTTGCAGTGTGTTAGAGTACGGAGCACTTACGGTGTGCTACAGTGTGTTTGCAGTGTGTTAGAGTACGGAGCACTTACGGTGTGCTACAGTGTGTTTACAGTGTGTTAGAGTACGGAGCACTTACGGTGTGCTACAGTGTGTTTGCAGTGTGTTAGAGTACGGAGCACTTACGGTGTGCTACAGTGTGTTTACAGTGTGTTAGAGTACGGAGCACTTACGGTGTGCTACAGTGTGTTTGCAGTGTGTTAGAGTACGGAGCACTTACGGTGTGCTACAGTGTGTTTACAGTGTGTTAGAGTACGGAGCACTTACGGTGTGCTACAGTGTGTTTGCAGTGTGTTAGAGTACGGAGCACTTACGGTGTGCTACAGTGTGTTTACAGTGTGTTAGAGTACGGAGCACTTACGGTGTGCTACAGTGTGTTTACAGTGTGTTAGAGTACGGAGCACTTACGGTGTGCTACAGTGTGTTTGCAGTGTGTTAGAGTACGGAACACTTACGGTGTGCTACAGTGTGTTTACAGTGTGTTAGAGTACGGAGCACTTACGGTGTGCTACAGTGTGTTTACAGTGTGTTAGAGTACGGAGCACTTACGGTGTGCTACAGTGTGTTTACAGTGTGTTAGAGTACGGAGCACTTACGGTGTGCTACAGTGTGTTTACAGTGTGTTAGAGTACGGAGCACTTACGGTGTGCTACAGTGTGTTTACAGTGTGTTAGAGTACGGAGCACTTACGGTGTGCTACAGTGTGTTTGCAGTGTGTTAGAGTACGGAGCACTTACGGTGTGCTACAGTGTGTTTACAGTGTGTTAGAGTACGGAGCACTTACGGTGTGCTACAGTGTGTTTACAGTGTGTTAGAGTACGGAGCACTTACGGTGTGCTACAGTGTGTTTACAGTGTGTTAGAGTACGGAGCACTTACGGTGTGCTACAGTGCCGCGTGTTTAAAGCGTGCTACATTCCTTTAGCGCCGTACTGTAGTACAGTGATGTGAGAGCGTGCAGTGAGAGTTCAGTGCTGGCTCTGCAGATCTGAGTTACAGGCAGAAGCTGTGACCTGTCCAGTGCTCCTAAATTCAGTTCTGTCGCCCCGTCCCGCAGTGGCAATGACATCATCTCCTGTTAGTTTTTATTCCTCATTTCGGTTTAGGTTGAGCTACTCTTTTTGGGGGCTTATGTTGTCGTAGGGTTTGTTCAGTCAGCGTTGAGGCAGCGTTAAACGCAGGTTTCGGGGCGCTCGGGCAGTCGCCGGCGTTGGCGCCTGGCGGGTCCGTCCCGGAGCTGGCGCTGCCCCGCGCGGCCGGCGTGCCCGCTGTGGCCGGCATGCCCGCTGTGGCCGGCGTGCCCGCTGTGGCCAGTGTGCCCGCTGTGGCCGGCGTGCCCGCTGTGGCGCTGTCCCGCAGCCAGTCGGTACAAAGCGGCCTCAGTCCTCGGGTGGCAGTGCCAGTCCGCACCCGCCGTCCCAGCACAGACCCTCCTCTGTCTCTCCTTAATGACCCCCCCCCCCTCCCCCTCCCTCCCCGCCCCTCCCATTGTGTCAGTCGTGGGACAGTTCCGGAACAAAGGCGCCCCAGTCCCCCAGTTCCCGAAAACCATCAATCTGTCTGTCCCACATGGTATATCTGTCTGTCAGCCATACATCTCTGTACAGTACAATACTGTCTTCACTGACCTGTGTGCCTGCATGTGTGCGTGCATGTGTGTGTGTTTATGCACGTGTGCTTGTGTGTGTGTGTATGCATGTGTGCTTGTGTGTGTATCTGTGTGGGTCTGTGGTTGTGCATGCGTGTGCAAGTGCATGTGTGTCTGTGGATGTGCATGCGTGTGTTTGTGTGTGGCCTGCATGTGTGCGTGCATGTGTGTGTGTTTATGCACGTGTGCTTGTGTGTGTGTGTGTGTGTATGCACGTGTGCTTGTGTGTGTATCTGTGTGGGTCTGTGGTTGTGCATCAGAATCAGAATCAGAATCGAATTTATTGCCAAGTACATTTACACATACGAGGAATTTGCTTTGGTCAACACACCGAGGCAGCCATCTGCGGTGCATGCGTGTGTGCGTGTGTGGGTCTGTATGTGTGCATGCGTGTGTGCGGGTCTGTATGTGTGCATGCATGCGTGTGTGCATATGTGTGTGTGTGTGTGTTGGTCTGTGTGTATGCATGCATACGTGTGTGCGTATGTGTGTGTGTGGGTCTGTATGTGTGCATGCGTGTGTGCGTGTGTGTGTGTGGGTCTGTATGTGTGCATGCATGCGTGTGTGTGTATGTGTGTGTGTGTGTGGGTCTGTGTGTATGCATGCGTGTGTGTGTGTGTGTGTGTGCATGTCAGGGTCGTGAGTGTAGCAGCATATGTGTTTAAGTGAGTGTATTAATATGCTGGTATGCATATACTGTATGTGAGTGTGTGTATGTGCGTGGGAATTTGTGTGTGTGTGCATTAGCGGAGGGTGTGTGTGTGCGGTGTGTGTGTGTGTGCATTAGCAGAGGGTGTGTGTGCGCTGTGTGCATGTGTGTGTGTGTGTGTGTGTGTGCATAAACAGAGGGTGTGTGTGTGCTGTGTGTGTGTGTGTGTGTACGTATGCTGTGTGTGTGCATAAACAGAGGGTGTGTGTGTGTGTGTGAACGCTGTGAGTGTATTAGCAGAGGGTGTGCGTGCGCTGTGTGTGTGTGTGCGCGCTGTGTGTGTGTGTGTCTGTGCATTAACGGAGGGTGTGTGTGTGCGTGTGTGTGTGTGTGTGTGTGCGCATTAACAGAGGGTGTGTGTGTGCGCTGTGTTTGTGTGTGTGTGTGTGTCTGTGCATTAACGGAGGGTGTGTGTGTGCGCTGTGTGAGTGTGTATGTGTGTGTGTGTGTGCGCTGTGTGTGTGCATAAACAGAGGGTGTGTGTGTGCTTGTGTGTGTGTGTGCGCTGTGTGTGTGCGCTGCGTGTGTGTGTGCTGTGTGTGTGTGTGCTGTGCGTGTGTGTGTGCTGTGTGTGTGTGTGTGCTGTGTGTGTGCATAAACAGAGGGTGTGTGTGTGCTGTGTGTGTGTGTGCTGTGTGTGTGTGTGCCGCTGTGTGTGTGCATAAACAGAGGGTGTGTGTGTGCTGTGTGTTTGTGTGTGTGTGTGTGCATAAACAGAGGGTGTGTGTGTGCTGTGTGTGTGCTGTGTGTGTGTGTGCGTGCTGTGTGTGTGCATAAACAGAGGGTGTGTGTGTGTGTGTGTGTGTGTGCATAAACAGAGGGTGTGTTTGTGCTGTGTGTGTTGGCAGGCAGAGGTATCCGTGCTTCCAGACTGTCAGGCAGACAGAGGCCAGGCCTGGGCTGGTGTCTCAGCGCTGGGGTTCTCTCCACATTGGGAGGGGAACAGCTGAGCTTATGAGTCACAGCGGCACGGCTAGCCTCGCTCTGACCCGCACTGACCTGCACCTCACTGGAGGCTCCTCCCCCTCTCCCCCTCAGCCAATGGCGTGCGAGTCTGGGTGTTTTGTCTGTTGTTTCACAGGGTTTTGAGCTGCCACTTAGCAACCCCAGACCCGCAGAACTATGTAACTCATTTACTCTTTTGCGCTCAGTAATTCACTGGCTCGCTTTGTTGCTCTCTTGTTCCCTCCCTCAGTTTCAAATTAAATGGACTTCAAGTTCAGATTAAAACTTGCCGTCAGGCTCGCTCTCTCAGTAAGTTCTTATTAGCAGCTGGCTGAAGGAGTTTTATAAGCGGCTAGCTGAGCAGCTGCAGTCTGTGAACAGACCGTGTTCTTTTGGTCATAAGCAGAGCAGCTGTGTACTGCTTTGGGGGCACTGGGGCCATGCCTGCCAGATTAGCCATAAAATAATGTGTTCTTTCTTACAGAGACATGTTACCAGGGGTGTATATCCTGTTCTTTTGGTTTTGCTTAGCAGTTTAACGAGCTATGATAAAGGTGATTATTAAAATTCCTGAAGCCTCACTCTTCAGGTGTATTTCTGGCTTACTCCTGAAGTTACAGTGCAGCGGTGTGTGTGTGTGTGTGTGTGTGTGTGGTGCCTGTGTGTGTGTGTATGTGCATATGTGTGTGTGTGTGTGTGTGGTGCCTGTGTGTGTGTATGTACGTGTGTGTGTGTGTATATGCATGTGATTAACTGGCTTCTCTGTGTTTGTTTTCTCTCTCAGGTGACATCACACAAAAGGGCTATGAGAAGAAAAGAGCTAAATTGCTGGCCCCCTACGTCTCAGCAACACCAAGTAAGACGTCCTCCTCCTTTCTCTCTCTCTCTCTCTTTCCCTCTCTCTGTCTCTCTTTCCCTCTCTTTGTCTCTCTTTACCTCTCAGTCTCTCTTTCTCTCTTCCCCTCTCTCTCTCTTTCCCTCTCAGTCTCTCTCTCTTAAATAATGCTCTGCACCCAGTTCCCTGTGTTATGGCTCAGCAGTGAGTCTCTCTCCTGTACAGGGCTGGCTGCAGGGAGGGCAGAGTTTGATGATGTCAAACATTGGGCTGCCATAGGTAGTCTACCTCTCCATCACTGAGGAAATCAGAGTTCATGTAAACCACTGTGTGCATTGGGATGCCTTGACCCACGTTTATTGAGGACCCCCCCCCCCACCCCCTTTAAGTTTTGTGGTTGGTTGCTGCTCTCTAGTGGCGGTAGAGTGAATTGCACCCAAAAGTTACCTGTTTATGTGGCATGAGCGTTATGTGCAGTTATGATGAAGTGGAATATCTCCCTAATAGAGTGTCTCCCCTTAGACTCATGGATTTAAGCCCAGGATCAAATGCATTAGCTGCTGTTCCACGTTAGGAAATCCAACACATACTTGGCCAGGAATGCATAGCGCTCGCTTTATTGATTGTGTTCCTGTGTGGTGTCTTCATCAGTAAAAACAGTCGTAAGTGGAGCTGGAGGAGGAAGCAGAACTGTGACCTCACACTTCTGGCTCCAGTTTTGGCTGCTGTCACTGCAATAGTGTGAACTGTGTCCTCTGAAACCAACACTTTCACATTCACACACACGCACACACACACACATACACTCAATCACACACACACACACACACATACACTCAATCACACACACACACACATACACTCAATCACACACACACACACGCACATACATGCACAGACACACACACACACACTCAATCACACACATGCATGCATGCACAACTAATTTCAACTAACTTCTCACACACTCCCAAAATGCTTCTCACACACAAATACAAACATGCACAGAAACACACACACACACAAACCGAGTTTCACTCATCGTAGTTCCTTTAACTGCACGCATTTTGAACAATCCAGCGTTCCTCTCCCACAGTCAGTGGTCTTATGGTGAGTCATGTGGTCTGTGGCCGTGTGACCCCCCCCCCCATGCGATCAGAAAGAGGAACCTGGGAAACTCCGCCAGGCTGGGTCTGCAGTCCTGCAGCGTCAGACGGGCGCGTTCGTCCTGCACCATCGCAACGCGTGGTCTGCGTGCTCACAGTGCCCCCTGAACCCAAGCCTACAGCGCAGTGTGGGCCTTTAGGCCTTACCCTGTCTGTGTACAGGGCAGGAGTGCACTGCAGCACTGCTGCTCTCACTGGTGACCCAAGGGCACAGAACAGCAGCATCAGCATTCTACCCGCGGTAGGCCGGTCCCCAAACGGTGTGTTATTCCGCTGACCCCTGCTCTCTCCTCCCCCCCCGTCCCCCCCACCAGGTGCAGAACCGTCCCCCGAGAGCGAGCAGCCGACCCCGGGTCCCAGCTCCGCCCCCGACCCCGCCCCTTCCTCCTCCGCTTCCTCCTCCACCTCGGCCTCCACGTCGGCGGCCCGCCGGCACCGCGCCCGCCGCAGCGGGGGGGCCCGGGACGACCGCTACCGCTCGGGTGAGTCGGCCAGGGGGCCAAGCGTTCCACTTCCTGTGCTACCAGCACAGCTCTTAGTGCTAACCGGTAGTTTGCGAGTGTGGTTTTTCTAATGGAACACTGAACCAGAACAGCGAACTACATTACATTACATTCAAGCAGACAACCGTATAAAACTTACTTTATCATTTTAATATGAAAGGGTTATGTAAGGGTGATATCCATTTCCGTAAATCAGCTGTATGCATGTCTACATGAAGTGATGAGCGAATGAGGCACACGTGATTTTCTTCTGTTGAAGATGTATCACCAGTGTGCAGTTATTTTACACGGTGACTTGTTTTTAAGCTATGGATAACTTATATTGGTAGCCCTTCTAATTTTACAAAAAGAAAGAGATTTTCGTCCCTATTTTACCCTTGGATGCAGACATCTGAAAATGATGCCTTCAGAAAAAGGCGGCCATTTTGGATGATTATTGATCGTCTGTTTCTTAATAACTAATTGATATCTGGAGCTCTAGCTTCAGTTTTAGTCTTTACAGATAGGTAAGGGATGAATATATTGAAAATGAAGGCATTCTGAGGAACAGGCCCGACAGCCTGGTCCATTTCCTGTGGAATGGCTGTTCTAGATCAGCTCAGCGTGTGTGTTTCGGGCCTCATAGCAACGCAGTGCTGATTTGATGGGCAGCTTCAGCACCAACTGCCTGAGTGAGCTTGATTTGAGGGGCTGGTTTTTTGTCTGTATAACAGGTGGTTAACAGCCTGTATATCTCCCTCTCTCTCTCTGTCTCTCTCTCTCTCTCTCTCTCTCTCTCTGTCTCTCTCTCTCTCTCTCTCTCTCAGATATCCACACGGAGGCGGTACAAGCCGCTCTGGCGCAGCACAGGGAGCAGAAGATGGCGCTGCCCATGCCCACCAAACGCCGCTCCGCCTTCGCCCAGTCTCCCGCCGACAACTGCACCCCGCCCGGTAACCCCCGCGCCCCGCGCCCCTACCCCAGTCCCTGTGTGTGTGTGTGTGTGTGTGTGTGTGTGTCTGCGTTAGCAAGATAAACTGGAAAATCCTTCTAATATTACCTGTCTTTGTGTCTGTACTTCTGCCTCAGTGTAGAATGTGGTCTAATGAGTATTCTCTCTTTCTTCCTCTCTTTCTCTTCCTCTCTCTCTCCCTCCCCTCCCCCCCCCCCCGGCCCCTCTCAGACTCCTCCTCGGGGTCGGATGATGAGAGCTCTCTGAGCAGGCGGGCGGGGCAGGCTCAGGGGCTGCAGAGCCCGGACTCCTGGATAAACCGCTCCCTGCAGGGCTCCTCCACCTCCTCCTCCGCCTCCTCCACCCTGTCGCACAGCGAGGGCAAACCCCAGCCTGCCGCGCTCGCCGACGTGCTGGCACACACCCGCATAGGTACAGCATACCTGCACAGCTACACCTGTACAGCTATGCCTAAACACCTACAGCTACACATTACATACCTGCACAGCTACACCTGTACAGCTGTACTGCTACACCTACAGCTACACATGACATACCTGCACAGCTACACCTGTACAGCTGTACTGCTACACCTACAGCTACACATTACATACCTGCACAGCTACACCTGTACAGCTATGCCTAAACACCTACAGCTACACATTACATACCTGCACAGCTACACCTGTACAGCTATGCCTAAACACCTACAGCTACACATTACATACCTGCACAGCTACACCTGTACAGCTATGCCTAAACACCTACAGCTACACATGACATACCTGCACAGCTACACTTGTACACCTGTACTGCTACACCTACAGCTACACATTACATACCTACACAGCTACACCTGTGCACATGTACTGCTACACCTACACTCCTACTGCTTCACTTACGCACACGCACAGCTACACCTGCACACCTGTACTGCTACGCCTGCAGCTACACATTACATACCTGCACAGCTACACCTGTACAGCTGCGCCTACGCATCTACAGCTACACCTACACACCTGTACAGCCACACCTACACACCTTCAGCTACACTTTACACTCCTGTACAGCTACACCTACACACCTACAGTTACACTTTACACACCTGTACAGCCACACCTACATACACCTACACCTACACCTACTGTACACTAAACCTGGGTCTGATTCTGAGTGTAAATGTGTGCGCTTCTGCCCCCCCCCAGAGAACAGCAGCGCTGCCCCTGATGTGACCTCGGCCACGCCCCAGGACCGGGGGTCCCATGCGGAAATGCCCCCGCCCGTGCGGGGCATGAGCCGCGGCCAGAGCCGCTCCAGCATGATGGACACGGCAGACGGTACTGACCCCTGACCCCTGACACGCACCACCGTCACACGTTATTTATTTTCTTAATTTCTCTGTTTGTTATTGGCTTGTTTGCTGAGCAAAAATGACCAAATTGAAGCAGTTTCAGTTTAAAATAAATTAAAACCAAGTGAGACTCACACACTAGGAATAGTGCTCCAAAAAAGGCTTTAGTACGGAGTTAAAGTTTCAGCTAGCACGTTCATCAGAACAATATGATTCTTATTCAAAATAACACTTTATTTTGGAGCACAACACCAAATGTGCGAGTCTCGCTTTGCTCTACTTTCAACGCTCTTCTGCCTCTGCACTTTAGCTATTGTGCTGGTGCTATTTGTGCATTTTTTCTGACATTACAGTGGTTTTTAATAAAGTGATATGGGTAAGGCTAAAGCTATAAGCTATGTGTGCTGCACTGTGTAGAATCCTGCTGCTTGTATTGGCCGTGCCGCCATTTTGCTTCCTCTCTGGTCCTGGCTGTGGTTCATTAATAGCCTCATTGGATTTGGCCTTGAGCGTTGGCTTGATTGAAGGCTCCTGTATGCGTGCGTCCGTGTGTTATAATTTATTTTTTTGGCAAAAGGAGATTTCCCTATTTCAGCAAGTGTATAATATTTTTTCAGTCGCACTTTAAACAGGGCTTTAAATAATCGTCCGGTGTGGACGCGTGACACCCAGACGTACGATGGCGAAGACATTTCATTGGCCGCTGGGCTTGTGCTTAGCTGTTAACTGCGTGGGAGTATTTTTGTGAGTGTGTGTGTTTGAGAGACTGCATGTATATTCGTGTGAGAGAGTGTGTAATATTGGGAGACTGTGTTTGTGCGCATGCGTGTGTGTGTACGCGCTCGCCTTCTCTGTGCATTTGTGTGTATCTCGCTCTAATCCGTACTAAAATGACAGATCTGATGTACTGTGTGTAAAATTTTCTCTAACAGGAAACTTTTTCTCCCCCTGGTCTCTCTCACCCCTCTGTCACTTTCATTACTACTGGCTATAGGAAAAGGTAAAACATAACTGGAAAAGTGGACCCAGGGAAGTCCCTGTGTGCGTTTGTGTGCGTGTGTGTAAGTCAGTGACTGTGAGAGAGAGTGTGTGTGTGTGTGTGTGCGAGAGAGAGTGTATGCGTGAGCGTGTGAGGGTGTGTGTGTGCTTCCATATGTATGTGTGCTTCAGTGTATGTTTGTGTTCGCGTACGGGCTCTTCAGTGTGTGTGTGTGTGCTTCTGTGTGCATGTGTGTGAGTGTGTGTGCGTGCGCGCGCACGCGTGTGTGAGTGTGAGTGTGTGTGTGTGTGTGTGTGTGTGCGTGTGAGTGTGAGTGCGTGTGCGTGTGTGCGTGTGCGTGTGCGTGTGTGAGTGCGTGCGTGTGTGTGCACGTGTGTGCGCGTGTGTGCGTGTGTGAGTGTGAGTGTGTGTGTGTGTGTGTGCGCGTGCGTGTGTGAGTGTGAGTGTGCGTGCGTGTGTGTGTGTATACGCGCGCTTTAGGTGTCTGTGTAAACTTTTCCCTGAGTGATCCTGTCCTTGGAGGTCCTGCCTCTCTCTCTGTGCTCCTTCCGCTTCTCCGCTCATTCCTGCGTTTCGTCGCCCTCGTCTCGTGAGCTCCTGTCACGTGGGGCGAGAGCACCTGTGTGACTGCTTTTCTGCCCGCCCCGCCCCGCCCCGCCCCCCGCCCCGCCCCTCTCAGGCGTTCCGGTCAGCAGCAGAGTCTCCACTAAGATCCAGCAGCTGCTGAACACGCTGAAGAGGCCCAAGAGGCCGCCGCTCAGCGAGTTCTTCATGGACGACACCGAGGAGATCGTAGAGGGTGAGACACAGGGTGACGAGTGGGCGGAGCTACCATTTACTGTCAGTCACTGAAATAAGGAGCCATTCCCCTCCCCTGCAAGGCTGTGATTGGATTAAAGAGATAGTTCAAAGGCTTTATAGCCTCAATATGGTTTTGTTTTGCGTTTTACTATTAAGTGTGGTGTGAAATAGAGAGGAGCTTGTTTAACTTACAGGATATCAGAATAAATGAACAAACAAGTCTTCTGCTGTCTTACACTCTTCTGGTCCTCCGTCTACTTCTTAATTTGTACTCTGCCTCCCCATATTCTGTTTCTTTCCTGTCCTCCCTCTCTCCCTCCATCCCTCCACCCTTTCCCTTTCTGTCTCTGTCACTTCTCTCTCTCTCTCTCCCTCTCTTCCGCAGTGCCCCAGCCTGACCCCAACACCCCGAAACCGGAGGGGCGTCAGATCATCCCGGTGAAGGGGGAGCCGCTGGGCGTGGTCAGTAACTGGCCCCCCGCCCTGCAGGCTGCCCTGGCCCGCTGGGGGGCCACGCAGGCCAAGAGCCCCGCCCTCACGGCCCTGGACATCACGGGCAAGCCCCTCTACACCCTGACCTACGGTGAGCACGGGAGGCCAAAAACACCAGTTATTACGACAGGAGGGCCCTCAGCCAGTCAGCCTGGAGTCTGTTACTCAACTAGCCCGTCCCGCTGTCTCCCGCAGGCAAGCTGTGGAGCCGCAGTCTCAAACTGGCCTTCACCCTCCTCAACAAGCTGGGAACCAAGAACGAGCCCGTCCTGAAGCCTGGGGACCGGGTCAGACTGCCTTTCATTTCATTTTATTTTATTTTACATGGTCCAGGTCAACATGAAACTGCCTGCGAAACCCACTTAATGTACATAATTTCACTTCAATATAATGTACTGCATGCAATATGATGTATGTTTTTCAAAGTTTTTTGAAACCCCCACTTTGGCTTGTCTTTGTCTGGACTGTCACACAGGGAGTGACTGATTAACCAAGTCACATTCCTTGTATGCATGAAAACATACTTGGCCAGTGGTCTCCAGTTCGATTCATATTCTTATTCTGAAAATCACTGCTATATGAGAGTTTTTCTATCAATGAATTGATTTTCAGTTAATTTGCTTAATTGAACTCAAATGGATTTGACCCCAACTCTGCTTGACAGATTAATATTAGTGAAATCCTAGCCCAAGGATGATCGATGATCATGGTTGCATGACTGATTGTTGATTGGTTGACTGGTGTTCTGACTCTCTCCCCTCGGGCACCGTGTGCATTCGTGGCCCATAGGTGGCGCTGGTGTACCCCAACAGTGACCCCGGGATGTTCTGGGTGGCGTTCTACGGCTGCCTGCTGGCCGAGGTCATCCCCGTGCCCATAGAGGTGCCGCTGTCCCGCAAGGTAGGGTTTCCATGGTGACGGGTACATGGGGCAGGATGGGCGGGGGCAGGTGGTGCTGCTTTATAGGTTCTTACTGGATTCCTCTGTTGAGCACTGCTGTACAGGTTTACTGTCTTCCCAATACAGGTTTATTCAGTCAGCCAAGAAACCGGCCAATACTATACGCTTCTTTAGGGGAAATGATAGGGATGGGGTGGGAGTAAAAATGTAGAATGCTTGAACAGAGGACACGAAATTGCTTGAATTATGTAGCAAAGGAAATTTGTAGAGAATAATTTCACTCCACAGGTGGTCGAAACAAATCTTGGTAGATGGCAATGAAAGCAAAAACAAAAGATGGGGGAAAGAAATAAACAAGCAGCACATCATTCAGCAGCTGCAGTGCTCCAAGCCACGTCTTCACAGTGGAAATCTTTGCTGCCAAAAGCTCTCCAGTGTTGGAGTATGGGATGCGGATGACCGGTCAGCAGGGAATATGAATATTTATGCAGTAGCTTTGGCTTTGTGTGTGCGGACTCTGGTGAGTCTTAAAGGCTGTGCTCAGCAGCCGTTAGTGGTGAAACTGTTGGCCTGTTTGATTGGGTGAGCCTGTGCGCTCAGTAGGGTGTGCTGAGTGCAGGAACTGAATCTCTGCGATGCCGATCATGTCATGAGTTTTTGTCACTGACACGCGGCGTCCTCCTGTCTACCCAGGACGCAGGAAGTCAGCAGATCGGCTTCCTGCTGGGGAGCTGTGGGGTGAGCATAGCCCTGACCAGCGAAGTGTGTCTGAAGGGACTGCCCAAGACTCCCAATGGAGAAATACTGCAGTTCAAAGGTCAGTGGCAGCCATTATGGCTCTCCCTTTTCTGTTCTTACAACTGTGGCTGTCTGTCGCTCGTGTCACTGGGCCTGCCATTATGGCTCTTGCTTAGTTCCTACTGCTGCTGCTGCTAACACCCACTTAATTTTTAAAATGTTTTGTTCAGTTATGTAAGGGTTTATTTACAGATGTAGTGCTGGTTAATACTCTTGGTAGAGTATGACAGCAGTGCACACAGCTGCCCAGTTGACTTATGTTATTTTTCTCACAGGCTGGCCGCGGCTGAAGTGGGTGGTGACTGACTCCAAGTATCTGACCAAACCGTCCAAAGACTGGCAGCCTCATATTCCCACTGCCAACACTGACCCCGCCTACATCGAGGTGAGAAACCTGCCACATACAGTACTATGTGTGTGTGTGTGTTTGTGCATGTGTGTGTGTGTGTGTGTTTTGTCTGGTGTGGTGTGTGTGGTGTGGGGTGTGTGTGTGTGTGTGTGTATGCGTGTGTGTGTGTGTGGTGTGGTGGGGTTGTGGGTGTGGTGTGTGTGTGTGGGGGTGTGTGTGTGTGTGTGTGTGGGTGTGTGTGTGTGTGTGTGTATGCGTGTGTGTGTGGGTGTGGGTGTGTGTGTGGGTGTGTGTGTGTGTGTGTGTGTGTGTGTGTGTATGCGTGTGTGTGTGTGTGTGAGTGTTAATGCAGACTCTGACAGTGGGTTGGTCTCTCTCAGTACAAGGCCAGTAAGGAGGGCACAGTGATGGGTGTGGCTGTGTCCAAGGTGGCCATGCTGACTCACTGCCAGGCTCTGACCCAGGCCTGTAACTACTGTGAGGGTAAGATTACTCTGCTATTACGTCACCGTTATACACTACTGCATCAAGCTTACACACGTCTCCATTACAATGACAGTAAAACAGAAGGGCAACTTTTCAGTTCCCTGCTTGTAGCTGGCCAGATTTTCACCTGACCAGCTCCTCCCACTTTTCAGTGGCAGATTACTTTTCTCCGTCTTGTTCAAAGAAACTACTGAAATTTAACTTGACTCAAATAAAGAAAATCGCTCTCGGTGTTAGCTCCCGGTCTCGGCCCCAAACTGTGGAGAGCAGCACCCCTTTAAGCACCTGGACTGATTAGCTAACGCAGCGCAGGTGCGTGTGCTCTCTCCACCAGGGGCGACGGAGCGGAGAATGGAGTGGGAGATGGAGAGGGGGATGGAGAGAGAGACAGAGGGGGATGGAGAGGGAGAGAGAGGGATGCAGATGGAGCAGAGGAGGTAGATGTAGATGGAGAGGGGGATGGAGAGAGAGACGGAGAGCGGGATGCAGAGGGAGAGGGGGATGGAGAGTGAAAGGGGGCAGAGGAAGTAGGTTGAGGGTTGGGAATGGATTCAAAGCCCAATTAATCAGGGAATGGTGAATTATTCAGCGCTTGTTTCTTGTCTTGTGGAAAGCTCTGGAACTGTGCGTTTGTTGAATAATAGATAACGCAAGGCTTTATCTGTATTCCACGACATTCATAGCATCTTAAGTATAATAAAAATAGTTTTAATATCTTTTTGGCTAAGGAAGTATACTTATTAGTCGATACTGGTTTATAGCTGTGGAAACTGCACACGTGGGCTTACGTGATTGCTCTCGCTGTGAGGAATATGCTAACACACAGCTCTCACAATAGCAGCTGAAATCAAGTTGCATTCGGTATATTTTTACCTTCTTTTTTAAATGTGTGTTTGGTGTCCGTTTGTGTTTGATATCTGATATGGGTTTGATCCATGTTTGTGTTTGATATATGTTTGTGTTTCCGATCTGTTCTTGATATCCATTTGCATTTTTTCCCAGGGGAAACGTTGGTGAACGTGTTGGACTGTAAGAAGGACATGGGTCTGTGGCATGGCGTTCTCACAGTAAGACCAGCTGACTGGTGTGACCTCTGCTCTTTGCTGATTGGTTCTGACCTTCATGCTATAATACTGAGGCCTATGCCTGCACCTTATATTTAAATATGCCGATCCAAATCTGAAGGGATATAGTGAGGTTAATCCCAGTGAAATGGACTCTAGGTGGAGATCCTTCTGGGCGATCAGAGATGGAGCTGTGCTGTAGAGTTAGATAATCAGATCAGGAAGCCTGTGTTTGTCAGAAGGTGTAAATCAGGCAGAGGAGCCGGTATAAATCCTCCAGCGTTCTGCTGTTGCCATGGGAGACCGCGCGGACGTGGGTGACGAGCGCGCGTTGTGCGTCTGTGTGCCGTTGCAGAGCGTGATGAACCGGATCCACACCATCAGCGTCCCCTACGCCGTCATGAAGGCCTGCCCCCTCTCCTGGGTGCAGAGAGTCCACATCCACAAGGGTATGCACGCACACACACACGCACACCGCACGCACACACACACACACGCGCACGACACACACACACACACACACACACACGCACCGCACGCGCACACACACACACCACACACACACACACACACACACACACACACACCGCACGCACGCACGCACGCACGCATGCACACAACACACACACACACCACACACACACACATCACACACACACACCACACACACACACGCATCACCACACACACACACCACACACAACGCACCACCACACGCACACACACACACACACACGCGCGACCACACACACACACACACACACACACACACACACCACACACACACACACACACACACACACCGCACACACACACACACACCACGCACGCACACACACACACACACAGCACACCCACACAACACACACACACACGCACGCACACACACACCACACCACCACGCACACACACACACACACGCACACGCGCACACACACACACACACAACCACCACACACACACAGACACCACACACACACACACACACACACACGCAAATACAAATACGCACACTCACACATACAGACACAAACCAGTACCAGCGCAAACTTACCAGTGCAAAAGTTACAGCACACGGTCTGAACAGATATCAGAAATATGAACAGATCTGTAAGTGTGAGTGTGTCTGAAAGATGCTCAGGCATGCTGTGTGAGTGCAGAACGGGCACTGTGTGAGATGAGCAGGTGCATGATGGGTACTTTTGGTGCCCTGCAGCGCGGGTGGCGCTGGTGAAGTGCCGGGACCTGCACTGGGCCATGATGGCCCACAGGGAGCAGAGGGACATCAGCCTGGCCTCCCTGAGAATGCTCATCGTAGCCGACGGAGCCAACCCCTGTGAGTCACGCTGGGGTCGCCAAGGGGCGGGGTCACACCGGGGTCACCAAGGGGCGGGGTCACATGGGAGGGGTCACACCGGGGTCGCCATGGGGCGGGGTCACACTGGGGTCGCCATGGGGCGGGGTCACACTGGGGTTACCATGGGGCGGGGTCACACTGGGCAGGGTTACACCAGGGTCACCATGGCGCGGGGTCACACCGGGGTCACCATGGGGCGGGGTCACACCGGGTCACCATGGGGCGAGGTCACACTGGGGTCACCATGGGGCGGAGTCACACTGGGCGGGGTCACACCGGGGTCACCATGGGGCGGCATTATGCTAAGGTCGCACTGGGGTGGGGAAACAGTAGGGCGGGGTCACACTGGGATCGTGCCTGGGTCGTGCTGGGGTGGGGGTCACACAAGGGTTGCACTGGGGTCATTGCAGGGTCACACTGGGGCGGGATCACACTGGGATCATTTCGGGGGCATGCTGGGGCGGGATCACACTGGGATCATTTTGGGGTCATGCTGGGGCGGGTCACACTGGGATCATTTCGGGTCATGCTGGGGCGGGTCACACTGGGATCATTTGGGGTCATGCTGGGGCGGGATCACACTGGGATCATTTCGGGGTCATGCTGGGGCGGGATCACACTGGGATCATTTTGGGGTCATGCTGGGGCGGGATCACACTGGGATCATTTTGGGGTCATGCTGGGGCGGGGGCATGTTGCAGACAGAGGGAACTGGAAGTTGTAGAAGCCGTGAAGCCTGAAGCTTAAAGCTGACTAAGTTGCAGTTCCTGTCAGTCAGAGGTTTTAGCTGCAGCTTCAGAACCACGTGTTGTCCATGCTGCTGTTTTGATACCATGTGGGAGAATGTCATTATGTGTATTCTGATATAAGCCATGTTGCGATATGCTCTGTATCGTGACATGAGTACAGGTGTATTTGTCTGCCTCATGGTCTGGTGCTCAGTGGGTGGAGCTCCTGAGACTTTGTCACTAGAGGGTGCTGATTTGTTTTGTGGGCGTGTCTCAGGGTCGGTGTCGTCATGTGACGCCTTCCTCAACGTGTTCCAAAGCCACGGCCTGAAGCCTGAGGTCATCTGCCCCTGTGCCACCTCTCCTGAAGCCATGACCGTCGCCATCCGCAGGTACGGTTCCCCAAAACATTACCCTGCAGATACCCGAGAATTTCGTCCTCAGGTACCCCACACCTCTCAGCTGCTGTATTTTTGGCCTTGACTGCAGGATGGCACAGAATATATAAATGGGGTTGTTCCTAATGCACACTTGGCCTTTCATTGGCTCCCTTTCATCAATAGCCTGTATGTCCCGCCCATTTCCCTCCATCTGTGTGTCACTGTGCCGGCTCAGGGCAGATATAAACATGCTTGCCTCCCTTCGTCAGGCCGGGGGTCCCTGGGGCGCCCCTCCCCGCCCGCGCCATCCTGTCCATGTGGGGCCTGAGCTACGGCGTGATCCGCGTCAACACCGAGGACAAGAACTCCGCCCTCACGGTGCAGGACGTGGGCCACGTCATGCCTGGAGGTGAGAGATGCAGGGAGGAGGGTGCATTAATGTGTCTGTTACAGCTCTGAGTGTTCAGTGTCTCACAGCTCGACATCTCGTTCTCGTTACAGCTCTGATTATCAGTTTCTACAGCTTCATCATTCCGTGTCTGCTACAGCTCTGACATCATTACGTTCTCTGTTACAGCTCTGATGTGTATTACAGTGTCTGCTACAGCTCTGACATCATTTCCGTGTCTGCTACAGCTCTGACATCATTTCCGTGTCTGCTGCAGCTCTGACCTCATGACGCTCTCTGTTACAGCTCTGATGTGCATTGTGAAGCCCGACGGGCCGCCCCAGCTGTGTAAGACGGATGAGATCGGGGAGATTGTTGTGAACTCCCGCGCTGGAGGCACCATGTACTACGGCCTGCCCGGGGTCACCAAGAACATGTTTGAGGTTAGTGATGAGCACCGGTCTTTCTGTGTTATGTGATCTCTCCCGCGTGCATTCACTGAAATGCTATAACTGCTTTTTCAAAGTGCTCCATATTAACCACTTTTCCGCTAATGTCTCTAACCCAGCCATAGCGTTATCTTCAGTAATATTGCATTACACCTGCTGGGCTGGAAAATCGCAGAGTTTACATTTCTCCCGTTTAGTCTCTGTAGTTAGCAGTGTGCTGTGCTGTGCTGTGCTGTGCTGTGCTGTGCTGTGCAGTGCTGTGCTGTGCTGTGCAGTGCAGTGCTGTGCTGTGCTGTGCTGTGCTGTGCTGTGCAGTACTGTGCTGTGCTGTGCCGAGCCGTTCCGTGTCCTCTCTGGCCCTGGTCCGTTTTCTCCAGTCTGCTCTTTGGCCTGCAGGTGATCCCTGTGAATGCCAGTGGCGCCCCCATCGGGGAGATCCCCTTCATACGCTCCGGACTGCTGGGGTTCGTAGGACCGGTAAGAGAGGAGGAGGTGTAGGGAGAAGAGAGTGAGAAAGGGAGGGAGGATGGGAGAGAAACCTGCCAGAACTTTACCTGACTTAGCCAGTGCCTTCTGTGTGAGCTAGACATAGCTATGGATAGCTGATACTTTGTGAGAATTGTACCTTATCTGACCTGGGTTTGATACGCACTTTGGATAAAATCGTCTGCCAAATAAAATGTAAAGTATTGTAGTGTAATATTGGGGGCAGGAAAGGGAGACAGGCCTGAGTGGGAGGTTGTCTGTAGGTTGAGTGTAACCCCGTGCCCCCTCCCCCCAGGGCAGCCTGGTGTTCGTGGTGGGGAAGATCGAGGGGCTGCTGATGGTGAGCGGCCGGCGGCACAACGCAGACGACCTGGTTGCCACGGCGCTGGCGGTGGAGCCCGTGAAAACCGTGTACCGCGGGAGGTGAGTGGGCCTCAGCCGAAACGCAGGGAAACCCTGGGGCTCGGCCATCTTATCAGCAGCCAGGACAGTCCCTACAGGACAAGACTGAGCTTGTTATACCTTTATATGCTCTGAATGAGAGTATATTAGAAAACTAAATTATTAAGCACTGAGCCTGCGTATTAATAAAAGTACTAGAAAGGATGTGTTCGTGAGCAACAGGAAAACATAATAGAAGATTGAAGTGTCTTTAATGTGCGTCTACTGCCACCCTGTGGTCATTAGTGAGCCCTGCTGGCCTTCAGTGGCTCAGAGCATATGCAGTCTGGAATGGCATTTTGGGCATGGTGGGCCTTATTCACAGAACTTTTCTTAAATTATCCTTACTTTTGTTTTTGTGTTGCGTGGTGTACACTTGGATTCGAGGCTGTGCACACTGTGCTGTGATTGGCATGGTGGCTGTGTTACACTGTGCTGTGATTGGCAGGGCTGGTTCTGTGCGTGATTGGCATGGTGGTGTGTTCAACTGTGCGTGTGCAACCATGGAACGCTGGTGGCAGTCTGGTTCACACTGGCTGTGTTGGCAGGTGGCTGTGTTCACACTGTGCTGTGATTGGCATGGTGGCTGTGTTCACACTGTGCTGTGGTTGGCATGGTGGCTGTGTTCACACTGTGCTGTGGTTGGCAGGGTGGCTGTGTTCACACTGTGCTGTGATTGGCAGGGTGGCTGTGTTCACACTGTGCTGTGGTTGGCAGGGTGGCTGTGTTCACACTGTGCTGTGATTGGCATGGTGGCTGTGTTCACACTGTGCTGTGGTTGGCATGGTGGCTGTGTTCACACTGTGCTGTGATTGGCATGGTGGCTGTGTTCACACTGTGCTGTGGTTGGCATGGTGGCTGTGTTCACACTGTGCTGTGGTTGGCAGGTGGCATGTGTTCACACTGTGCTGTGGTTGGCAGGGTGGCTGTGTTCACACTGTGCTGTGGTTGGCAGGGTGGCTGTGTTCACACTGTGCTGTGGTTGGCAGGGTGGCTGTGTTCACACTGTGCTGTGGTTGGCAGGGTGGCTGTGTTCACACTGTGCTGTGGTTGGCAGGGTGGCTGTGTTCACACTGTGCTGTGGTTGGCAGGGTGGCTGTGTTCACACTGTGCTGTGGTTGGCAGGGTGGCTGTGTTCACACTGTGCTGTGGTTGGCAGGGTGGCTGTGTTCACACTGTGCTGTGGTTGGCAGGGGCGTCCACGGCGGTTGGCAGTGGCTGTGTTCACACTGTGCTGTGGTTGGCAGGGTGGCTGTGTTCACACTGTGCTGTGATTGGCAGGGTGGCTGTGTTCACACTGTGCTGTGAGTTGGCAGGGTGGCTGTGTTCACACTGTGCTGTGGTTGGCAGGGTGGCTGTGTTCACACTGTGCTGTGGTTGGCAGGGTGGCTGTGTTCACACTGCGTGGTTGGCAGGTGGCTGTGTTCATGTGCTGTGGTTGGCAGTGGCTGTGTTCACACTGCTGTGGTTGGCAGGTGGCTGTGTTCACACTGTGCTGTGTTGGCAGGGTGGCTGTGTTCACACTGTGCTGTGGTTGGCAGGTGGCTGTGTTCACACTGTGCTGTGGTTGGCAGGGTGGCTGTGTTCCCTGTGCTGTGGTTGGCAGGTGGCTGTGTTCACACTGGCTGTGTTGCAGGTGGCTGTGTTCACACTGTGCTGTGTTGGCAGGGTGGCTGTGTTCACACTGTGCTGTGTTGCAGGTGGCTGTCTTCACACTGTGCTGTGTTGGCAGGGTGGCTGTGTTCACACTGTCTGTGTGTGCATGGTGGCTGTGTTCACACTGTGCTGTGGTTGGCAGGTGGCTGTGTTCACACTGTGCTGTGCTGGCGGGTGGCTGTGTTCACACTGTGCTGTGGTTGGCTGGTGCTGTGTTCACACTGTGCTGTGGTTTGGCAGGTGGCTGTGTTCACACTGTGCTGTGGTTGCAGGGTGCTGTGTTCCACTGTCCTTGTCACGGCCTGGCACACTTCTGTCTGTGCTGTCGCTGTGTCCACCCTGCCTGTCTGTCTGTCTGTCCTTCACCCTGCTGTCTGTCTGTCTGTCCTTCACCCTGCTTCTGTCTGTCTGTTTCACCCCTGTGCTGTCTGTCTGTCCTTCACCCCTGTCTGTCTGTCTGTCTGTCTTCACCCTGCCTGTCTGGTCTGTCTGTCCTTCACCCTGCTGCTGTCTGCTGTCAGTTGTCTGTCTGTCCTTCACCCCTGTCTGTCGTGTCAGTGTCTGCTGTGTCACCTGTCTGTCTGGCAGGTCTGTGTTCTCCGTCGCGTCTTCTACATTGTGTCGTGCCAGCGCCTGCCATGTCTGCTTCTGTCCTTCACCCTGCCCCTGTCCTTCTGTCTGTCCTTCACCCCTGTCCTGTCTGTCTGTCTGTCTGTCCTTCACCCCTGCCTGTCTGTCTGTCCTTCACCCCTGTCTGTCTGTATGTCTCCCTGCCCTTCTGTCTGTCTGTCCTTCACCCCTGTCTGTCTGTATGTCTCCCTGCCCTTCTGTCTGTCTGTCCTTCACCCCTGCCTGTCTGTCTGTCCTTCACCCCTGCCTGTCTGTCTGTCCTTCACCCCTGTCTGTCTGTCTGTCTGTATGTCCTCTGCCCTTCTGTCTGTCTGTCCTTCACCCCTGCCTGTCTGTCTGTCTGTCCTTCACCCCTGCCTGTCTGTCTGTCTGTCCTTCACCCCTGCCTGTCTGTCTGTCTGTCCTTCACCCCTGCCTGTCTGTCTGTCTGTCCTTCACCCCTGTCTGTCTGTATGTCCTCTGCCCTAGAGTGTCTGTCTGTCTCTCTGTGTATGTCCTTCCCCTCTGACTGTTTGTCTGTCTGTGTCTGTATGTACGTCTCCCTGCCCTTCTGTTTGTCTCTCTATCTGTGTATGTCATCCTCCCGACTGTCTGTGTCTGTTTGTGCATCTCCCTGTCCCACTGTGTCTGTCTGTGTGCTACACACACCTGGAACTAACTTCCAGATGATCTCAGACGTGCCCAAACCTTGACCATTTTTAAAACTAGGTTGAAAACTTTTATGTTCTGCATCGCATATGATTAGATGCACTTTTATTTTTATTTATTTATTTATTTATTTATTTTTAAATTTTATTTCTTTATTTTTTCCTGTTTTATTTGTCATTGCTATTGTATTCTAATTTTGTCTTATTCTGCATCCTTGTGAAGCACTTTGAATTGCCTTTGTGTATGAAAGGTGCTATTCAAATAAACTTGCCTTGCCTTGCCTTGTCTGTCTGTCTGACTCTATAAATTTCTCAGCCTGCTACATGCCCTGATTGTCTGTTTATCTGTGTCCTTACCTGCCTGTGGTTGCTCTTGTCCTGCAGGCCATTGACAGCATCCACCAGGTGGGTCTGTACTGCCTGGCTCTGGTTCCTGCCAACACCCTCCCCAAAACCCCTCTGGGGGGCATCCACGTCGCCGAAACCAAGCAGCACTTCCTGGAGGGCAACCTGCACCCCTGCAACATCCTCATGTGCCCCCACACCTGCGTCACCAACCTGCCCAAACCCCGCCAGAAACAGCCAGGTAACTATTCCAGAAACAGCCTGGTAGCTATTTCAGAAATAACCAGATAACAACGCCAGAAACAGCTAGGTAACCCCAATAAAAACAGCCTGGTAACCATGCTAGAGACAGTCAGGTAACTATTCCAGAAACAGCCAGGTAACTATTCCAGAAACAGACAGGCAACCATGCTCAAAACAGCCAATGAATCACCTTTTTTATTGCAATTGTTAAAAGATTTCACAAAACCAAAAGGGTCAGTGTTTCTGCTGTCAATCTGTGTAACGTCAAAGTGTGTACTCAGTTTGTACTCAGTGTGTACTCAGTTTGTACTCAGTTTGTACTCATGTCTTTCCCTCTCCCTCCATCCTTCCCTCCCTGTCCCTCTCCCTCCATCCTTCCCTCCCTGTCCCTCTCCCTCCATCCTTCCCTCCCTGTCCCTCTCCCTCCATCCTTCCCTCCCTGTCCCTCTCCCTCCATCCTTCCCTCCCTGTCCCTCTCCCTCCATCCTTCCCTCCCTGTCCCTCTCTCTCCCTCCTTCCCTCCCTGTCCCTCTCCCTCCATCCTTCCCTCCCTGTCCCTCTCCCTCCATCCTTCCCTCCCGCTCCCTCTCCCTCCATCCTTCCCTCCCTGTCCCTCTCCCTCCATCCTTCCCTCCCGCTCCCTCTCCTCCATCCTTCCCTCCCTGTCCCTCTCCCTCCATCCTTCCCTCCCTGTCCCTCTCCCTCCATCCTTCCCTCCCTGTCCCTCTCCTCCATCCTTCCCTCCCGCTCCCTCTCCCTCCATCCTTCCCTCCCTGTCCCTCTCTCTCCATCCTTCCCTCCCTGTCCCTCTCCCTCCATCCTTCCCTCCCTGTCCCTCTCCCTCCATCCTTCCCTCCCTGTCCCTCTCTCTCCATCCTTCCCTCCCGCTCCCCGTCTCTCCTGCGGCAGTGGGCGTGGGTCCGGCCTCCATCATGGTGGGCAACCTGGTGGCCGGTAAGCGCGTGGCGCAGGCGGCGGGCAGGGACCTGGGGCTGATCGAGGACCAGGACCTGGTCAGGAAGGTGAGGTCCTTCAGCACTGCCCGTCTCAGCATGATGACATCATCACTTAAACAAAAAAAGAGCACGCTGAATAACCATCGGTACCAGCAGTGTTTATGGGGCCGGCTCTCCTCAGTAAGGCCCAGAATGACATAAGTCCTGAACACTGGCTGTAATAGTGTGTAATCTGACTGTGCTGATCCTGCTCTTTAAGGCTGTGTTCTGTTCTGTTCTGTCCTTGCTCGCCCGTTGCGTGGGGACTTAGCTCTGTATGTGGCCCACCATGATGGTAAGAACTTCACTCTGACAGCCCCCATACCCTGCCTCCATCAGACGCGCTGCATTACAAATACATTTAAATTGTTCAACTCTTTCGGCTAACTTAAACCGCCCTACGCCATTATTAGTTGATGTCTGGTTGCTTGGGTCTTGAACTATCACAATGCATTATGAGATACTCACGCCAGTGTTGTGTCCATTGTTTGTATACTACTATATTTCACTGGATTTAGTATGATATCCGGGTATTTTTCTCATACTATTGTCATGCATACTCTGGTTTCAGACATTTTATAAATGTTCACATACTATTTTGAATTCATACTATGCATGCTAAATAGTACGCTAGTGTGTGATTTCAGATGCAGCCTCACAGTTTGTGAGAAGATGCATTACTCTTAAAAGATTCCCCCTGGCTCTGCATAGTTTTGCAAACAGTACCAGTGGTTAGACTTCATGTAGCGTATTTGGTTTAATGGGGTTTTTTCTTTAACCAATTGGAACTCCTTAAGCTTGTAGTGCTGTTTTGGGGCGGGGCTTCACAGGGAGAATCTGAATAGATCAGAGGGGGAAATGGCTGCCATGTCACTACATCCAATCTCACCCTGATAGCTGAGGTCACCTGCTTTACTGCCATTTTATTCACTCTCCCTGAACCCCTGACTCTAGACTCCACCCACACAGGATGTTCCATTATTACCTCATTTCCTCCAGTGTTTTTTTTCCTTTTTCCATCTTGCTTCAACAGCTTTTGTTAATTGCTAATAATCAGCGTGTGTTTTTTTCTGTTGTTTGGCTTGTTGATTTTACTGAGTGTATTGAATGCTAGTTAGTGGTTTGAGGTGCTGTAAGTGGAGGTTGAGGTGAGGGAGGTGGGGGGTCAGGAAGATTGTTGTGTTTACCTGTCTGTACAGGTCAATAGGACTGAGACACCTGTAATATTCACGCAAATGTGGATAGTTCTGAAGGCCCTTCTGGTTTAAAATGCACAATGATGCCTGTGGAAGATAGAATGCCCACATGAGCATTCTGACACACTGGGAGCTGTACAAACTGTGTTCGGTCTAAATTACTCCAGCTCTGTCAAGACAGGGTAGGTGGGGACAGTAAACATGGTTGCGGTCTTATTTGTGTGTAGCCTCCTAGTAAGGAGGTCAGGTTAGGAAGGTATGGTCAGGCTGTGGTAAAGTATGGTCAGTTCTGGTTCTGTGTGGTCAGTTTGTGGTGCAGTGTGGTCAGCTCTGGTTCTCTGTGGTCAGTTTGTGGTACAGTGTGATCAGTTCTGGTTCTGTGTGGTCAGTCTGTGGTACAGTGTGATCAGTTCTGGTTCTGGGTGGTCAGTCTGTGGTCAGTGTGGTCAGTCTCTGGTTCTGTGTGGTCAGTTTGTGGTACAGTGTGATCAGTTCTGGTTCTGTGTGGTCAGTTTGTGGTACAGTGTAATCAGGTTGTCGTCGTCTCCTCTCCCTGCAGCACCAGTATCTGACGGAGGCCCTGCAGTGGAGGGCTCAGACTGACCCAGATCACGTCCTGTTTGTGCTGCTGAATGCTAAGGTATAGAACTCTGTCACACTCACACACAGTCACACTGCGCACACACAAACATACACACACACACAAACACACACACATTGTGCGCAAACACACACACAGAAACAAACACCACACACAAACACTTCCTCTCTCTTTCAAATGTGCACAAACACTATTCACACAGTCAGAAGTGTGCAGTCACGTAGCCAGTTTTTATATTTTCCATTGTGCTAGTGCTAAAGCATGCAATTTCTCTTTCTCCTCCCTCTCTCTCGCTCTCTCTCTCTATCCCCCCCCCCCTCCAGGGGGTAGCGGTTAGCACAGCATCCTGTGTGCAGCTGCACAGACGTGCAGAGAAGGTGACTGCAGCCCTGGCAGAGAGGGGCGGCATCAACACCGGAGACAACGTGGTCTTGCTCTACCCTCCTGGTACGTCCCGCACACACACCTGCCTTCATGGCAACCAGCTGTCAGTCTGTCCTTATATTCCACTCAGTCTGGAGCTCCCACAAGCCCTCTGTCTTTGAAAATCATTCATAAAAAAGTCCTGAAAAGGCCCTGGAGACCGGTAATGTGTGGTTGTTCAGCCTGTTCTTGCTAGCTCATTGCTGGGTGACTTTTATTGTGAATTCTGTCCCTGCAGGGATTGATCTGATCGCCTCGTTCTACGGCTGCCTGTACGCCGGCTGCATTCCTGTGACCGTCCGGCCTCCCCACCCTCAGAACCTGGCAGCCACACTGCCCACCGTGCGCATGATCATCGATGTAAGGCTGTGTGCGTGTGTGTGTGTGTGTGTGTGTGCGCGTGTGTGTGTGTGTGTGTGTATGTGTGCATGTCTGGCCCCTGACTTCCTCTCTGGCCCCTCACATCCTCTCTCTCACATCCTCTCTGGCCCCTGACATCCTCTCTGGCCCCTCACATCCTCTCTCTCACATCCTCTCTGGCCCCTCACATCCTCTCTCTCACATCCTCTCTGGCCCCTGACGTTCTCTCTCTGACTCTGCAGGTGAGTAAGGCGGTCTGCATCCTCACCACTCAGGCACTCACCAAGATCCTGCGGTCCAAAGAGGCTGCCGCCACAGTCAACATCAAAACCTGGCCCACCATCATCGACACAGGTACGCCTCCGAGCTTAGAGTGGAGCGCACGCTGGTGTGCACACGTCGCATATCCAATATCAGGACACGTCCAGTAATGGCTGCATTTAACGATTGCTGTCTAAACACAAGGAATCAAATATGGAATAATTTGAAAGGTGTCTGGGGATAGTCTGGGTAGGATTCCGCCAGTATTGGCGGGGTGTAAGTGCTCCAGCGTGCACCTTCCCCCATTACCAGCATTTTCCTGACGTATGATGTCTTGTAAGTGTCTGGGATTTTCCTGACACTCCGCCAGGCTGGTTGCCAGGTTTTTATTCGTAGTCTGAATGCCGGGAAACAGATGTGCAGTGTGTTAAAAAGCAAGCATGAACACCCCATTGCATATACTGCATGTGCAGAAACACGATTTGCCACCTGTATCGGATATGTCTTTAAACAGAGCTGCCATTATCCTCTCTACGAATGCAACAGCGCATACTCAGGTACCCTACAGAACACAGCACGACCTGCTCCAGGGTCAGACTCCTGTTCCCTCTCCCAGCATGGGACAGAGTAGAGTAGAATAAAATAAAGTGCAGTAGAACACAACACTGCAAGACAGAGCATAATGTAACAAAATTGACTGTAATAGGACAGAACAGTATGTATCTTACTAATCATTGAGGGGGAAATGAATGTTGCCACCATCAGCAGCCAAGCATACAGATCCCACACATCATTATCATGTCTGTATGCTGTGTAGAAATATGAACTAGGTGTACACCATACACTCTACAATACAAGTGTGAAACAGACAAAAATATGCAACATGAGTGACATGTATCACTGAACTGTACTCTCATTAAAATACCAGTTAGCTGCTCGTAGGTCTATCACTGAGTAACAAAACTAAATTAATATTGAATTCATTTCTACAGTGAGTGTCAGTAGAATTGGCAGTAAATTTACACGCTGAATCCGTCGTTCGAGTGATTCATTGTGTAAGCGAGCATCCGGGTGGGTAATTTGTGTGGTTGCGTGTCATAGATACGCTCTCTGGCTTTGACTTGTATGTGACCCCTTCCCTCCCCCCTCCCAGACGACCTCCCTCGAAGACGGCCCCCCCTCATCTACAAGCCCCCCACGGCCGAGATGCTGGCATACCTGGACTTCAGCGTGTCCACCACAGGCATGCTGACTGGCGTCAAGGTGAGGGGCGGGGCTCTGCCTCACGTCAGTCAGACCATAGGCCAAACGGGTTGAGCCATGCTATGGTTGTGATGTGTAGTTCTGTTGCTGTGGTCGTGAGTGGTGCGCCAGGCTAATGTGTAGCGCTGTTGCTGTGGTCGTGAGTGTTGCACTAGACTAACGCATAGCTCTGTTGCTCTGATTGTGATTGTTGCGCTAGGCTAATGCATAGCTCTGTTGCTCTGATTGTGAGTGTTACGCTAGGCTAATATGTAGCTCTATTGTTCTGATTGTAATTGTTGCGCTAGGCTAATATGTATCTCTTGCTGTGATTGTGAGTGTTGCGCTAGGCTAATGTGTAGCTCTGTTGCTCTGATTGTGATTGTTGCGCTAGGCTAATGCATAGCTCTGTTGCTCTGATTGTGAGTGTTACGCTAGGCTAATATGTAGCTCTGTTGCTCTGACTGTGAGTGTTGCGCTAGGCTAATGTTTAGCTCTGTTGCTCTGATTGTAATTGTTGCACTAGGCTAACGTGTAGCTGTGGGTCTGACTGTGACCTGTTCATTGTGCCTCAGATGTCCCACGCGGCGGTGGGCGCTCTGTGCCGCTCCATTAAGCTGCAGTGTGAGCTCTACTCCTCCCGCCAAATCGCCATCTGCCTGGACCCCTACTGCGGCCTGGGCTTCGTACTGTGGTGCCTCTCCAGGTAAGCCAGCTCACACTGTGTGTGTGCAGTGCTGTGATTGTGTCTTCCACAGTATGTGTGTGTAGCACCGTGTGTGTGTTTATGTGTATTTTTGCAGTGTGTGTATAAACCGAGGTGTGTGTGTGTTTTTGCTATGTGTGTGTATAACCCTGGGTGTGTGTGTTTCCGCAATGTGTGTGTATAATCCTGGGTGTGTGTGTTTCTGCTGTCTGTGTGTGTGTGTGTGTACGTATATAACCCTGGGTGTGTGTGTTTCCGCAATGTGTGTGTATAATCCTGGGTGTGTGTGTTTCTGCTGTCTGTGAGTGTGTGTGTGTGTGTGTGTGTATGTATATAACCCTGGGTGTGTGTGTATGTTTCTGCAGTGTGTATTCGGGACACCAGTCCATCCTGATCCCCCCTGCGGAGCTGGAGGTGTCGCTACCGCTGTGGCTGAGCGCGCTCAGTCAGTACAGGATCAGAGACACCTTCTGCTCCTACTCTGTGATGGAGCTCTGCACCAAGGGCCTGGGCACGCAGACAGAGAGCTTAAAGGTACAGTACCCACAAACTCACTCACAATCAGTATGTACACATGCACACACAGACACACAAACACAAACACACATACGCAAACACACACACACACTCACACACACACACACACACACACACACACTGTGTCAGACGTACAGTCACTCTTGTCTTGCACGTCCAACAGAGGCATGTTAGTGACTCATCCAGTTAGTTACTCTGCTCGTCTCCTCTTCCTGCTGCTGTGGTTTCCTGTTTTGTCACAGCCTCATATCCATGCAAGAACACACACACACACACGCACCAGCTGCTTGGAAAAACGGGTCATCCTCTATCCACCTCAACAAGCATCTCTTCTTGTTTATTTATTTAATTATTTCATGGTCTGTTTGTCTGACACAGGCATGTAATTGTGGTTAAGTTTATTATCTTGATGTACTTGCTTTAATAGATAATCATTGTACTGTTTTATTGATGAAAAGGCAGGGCGAGTGGGGAAAGTGAAGGGAAATGTGGAGCCCTGTTAGGGAGCAGTGTTTGATAGAGGCCCAGTGATCTGTTGGCATGGCGATGGGGTTCTGAACGGGGGTTCTCTTGTGTGCGCAGGCGCGGGGGGTGAACCTGGCCTGCGTGCGCAGCTGCGTGGTCGTGGCCGAAGAGCGCCCCCGTCTGGCGCTCACGCAGTCCTTCTCCAAACTCTTCAAGGACCTGGGCCTGTCGCCCCGGGCCGTCAGCACCGCCTTCGGCTCCAGAGTCAACCTGGCCATCTGCCTGCAGGTGCGTGAGCGCGCTTCCATACTGCGCTTCCGTACTGCGCTGCACACGGACACACTGCGCTACACACTGTGTGAATGTACTCAGGCTGACGCAATGCACTACGCACTGCATGCACACCTGCCCACTGATGTACTGCGCCACATGCTGCGTGAACGCCTACACACTGGCACGCTGCACTGCACACTGTGTGGACACACCTTGCCACCGACACACTGTACACTGCGTTTATAGTGATGCATCACACCAGTACACGCCAGCGCACGTGTGTGCAGTATGTATTACTTTGTAACAGAAAGGTCAGAACCTCTACTTGGTGAGTATGGTGTTACGCTCACTCCACGTGTGTCTGTCTGTCTGTCTGTGTGTGTGGATGCAGGGCACCACTGGACCGGACCCCTCCACGGTCTATGTGGACATGAAGTCTCTCAGACACGACAGGTGAGACGGCAGGGTGCTGTATTTGCTCCTTTTGGGACGCACACCAGGGCTGGCCTAGTTGGGTCTGTGACAGGCGCAGCTGACTGACTCTGCGCCTCTGCTTTTCAGGGTTCGGCTGGTGGAGCGGGGCGCCCCTCAGGGCCTGCCACTCATGGAGTCTGGGACTGTAAGTATCCGCCCTGTCCCCGTCACTCATAACAATCATTAATGTTCACATCATATGAATAAATATATGGGTGTGTCCGGAACAGTCACTGGGGGAGGAGTCTGCTATCTGACCACTAGGTACCCTTCTCTTCTTGAACCTTTAGTTCATTAAAACATTCATGATTTCTGTCTCTGTATCTTGCTCCCGCCACCCCTTCCAGATTCTTCCAGGTGTGAGGGTGGTCATAGTGAACCCAGAGACGCGAGGACCACTCGGGGATTCTCATCTGGGGGAGGTGAGACTGCGAGAGAACAGGGCATGCTGGGAGCTGTAGTTTTTGACTTACCCATGTGAACCTTTGGCAGGGGCCAGTGACACGCTTGGCTGTTTTATTTATTCTGTGTATCTCCTTTCTCCTCTCGGTTCTCTCTCTGGGGCTCAGATCTGGGTGAGCAGCCCTCACAGCGCCAGCGGCTACTACACGCTGTACGGGGAGGAGAGCCTGCAGGCCGACCACTTCAACACCAGGCTGAGCTTCGGGGACCCGCAGACCCTCTGGGCCCGAACCGGCTACCTGGGCTTCGTCAAGCGGACCGAGCTGCTGGACGCCAGTGGAGGTGAGCAACCTGGGGCGGGTTCTGTCGGGGTTAGGGCCGAGTTCTGGGCGGGTTCTGACGGGGTTAGGGTCGAACTCTGGGCTGGTTCTGGGTGGGTTAGGGCTGAACTCTGGGCTGGTTCTGGGTGGGTTAGGGCTGAACTCTGGGCTGGTTCTGGGTGGGTTAGGGCTGAACTCTGGGCTGGTTCTGGGTGGGTTAGGGCTGAACTCTGGGCTGGTTCTGGGTGGGTTAGGGCTGAACTCTGGGCTGGTTCTGGGTGGGTTAGGGCTGAACTCTGGGTCTGGTTCTGTGGTGGTGGGTTAGGGCTGAACTCTGGGCTGGTTCTGGGTGGGTTAGGGCTGAACTCTGGGCTGGTTCTGGGTGGGTTAGGGCTGAACTCTGGGCTGGTTCTGGGTGGGTTAGGCTGAACTCTGGGCTGGTTCTGGGTGGGTTAGGGCTGAACTCTGGGCTGGTTCTGGGTGGGTTAGGGCTGAACTCTGGCTGTTCTGTGGTTCTGGGTGGTTGGTTAGGGCTGAACTCTGGGCTGGTTCTGGGTGGGTTAGGGCTGAACTCTGGGCTGGTTCTGGGTGGGTTAGGGCTGAACTCTGGGCTGGTTCTGGGTGGGTTAGGGCTGAACTCTGGGCTGGTTCTGGGTGGGTTAGGGCTGAACTCTGGGCTGGTTCTGGGTGGGTTAGGGCTGAACTCTGGGCTGGTTCTGGGTGGGTTAGGGCTGAACTCTGGGCTGGTTCTGGGTGGGTTAGGGTCGAACTCTGGGCTGGTTCTGGGTGGGTTAGGGCTGAACTCTGGGCTGGTTCTGGGTGGGTTAGGGCTGAACTCTGGGCTGGTTCTGGGTGAGTTAGGGCTGAACTCTGGGCTGGTTCTGGGTGGGTTAGGGCTGAACTCTGGGCTGGTTCTGGGTGGGTTAGGGCCGGGGGCTGGACTCTGTTGCTCTGAAATGGGACAGGCTGCCGCAGGCTGTTGTTTTGCTTGTGTGAGGATTTGTGAGCGCCTCTCATTGCTAACCCAAACTGTGCAGATCGCCATGATGCCCTCTTCGTGGTGGGCTCTCTGGACGAGACTCTGGAGCTGAGGGGCCTGCGCTATCACCCCATAGACATCGAAACGTCCGTGTCCCGAGCGCACCGCAGCATCGCAGAGAGGTGTGTGTGTGTGTGTGTGTCTAAATCCTGTGTGTGAGACTGTAGTGTCAGTGTTCACTGTCTGTGTGAGACTGTAGCATCAGTGTGAAATCTGTATGTGTTAACCCTGTGTCTCATGTCGCAGTGCTGTCTTCACCTGGACCAACCTGCTGGTGGTGGTGTCGGAGCTGTGCGGGTCCGAGCAGGAGGCGCTGGACCTGGTTCCCCTGGTGACAAACGTGGTCCTGGAGGAGCACCACCTGATCGTGGGCGTGGTGGTGATCGTGGACCCCGGGGTCATCCCCATCAACTCCCGCGGGGAGAAGCAGAGGATGCACCTCAGAGACTCCTTCCTGGCCGACCAGCTGGACCCCATCTACGTGGCCTACAACATGTGACCCGCCTCCGCCACGCCTCCCCCGCCCCGCCGAGGCCCCGGGCCACGCCCAGCCCCCGCGGGATGGGGCCCGGGGGTGCGGGCGTCAGCTTGGGATGGCGGTGCGGCCACCGCTCTCCCAGGGCGCGGAAACAGAGCGAGGGTGGGCAGGTTTATCGGAGACCCGTGACCTTTGACTCCTCTGCCCGTGGCGTGACACCCCTTTCGCTCTTGGTTTGTCCTCGCCTGACCCCCCCCACCCCCCCCATCCCCCGACCCAAGCAACGGCTTTAGGGGGGGCGTAGAGAGAGGCAGGAAGGAGAAACTGGGTCTCCGCCTTTCCATCCCACCCTCTCTCTTTCCTTTGACTGAGAGAGCGCCTATCCTGCGATTTCTCATTGGGTCACACCTGCATTGATTGCGCCGGTGTTACATCACCTGACTGTGGGAGCCGGGGGGGGGTGGGGGAGGGGATTCTCTCACCCCTTTACCTCTACATACGCCCACTGCTGAGGATGGGGGTCAGTCAGAACAGTGATTTGGTTGCGGAGTCTACGCCCCACCCAACCCGCTCTGAGTCCTTTACAGTGACAGAAAGGTCATGTGATGCGGTTTCACCGATAATCCATCAAATGCCGCTGAACGGGCTTCTGCTTTTAGAACCTGCTTAAAAATTCCATTAGGGAGCTGCAAGAAGGCCCGGGGCCCGGGGCCCGGGGCCCGGGCAGACCTGGCTGTTCTGGCGTATTGGGAGTGGTGGGGTGGGGGGGGAAGCAAACGCCGGGTTCCCCCCTTTCATTTTAGGCACGTTCCCCAGTCATCTTGAAGCACCATCGCTGCAACGTCGTCCCACGCCAGCTTTTAAGGAAACCGGCACACCCACGTGTCTGTGGCGGGTTTCAGGTGTGCGTGTTTTAAACTGCGAAAGGAAGCCTGCTGCTTGCCTTACTAAAACCTGTGCATCGTTTCATTTTTTATTTCTTTTCATTTCGTTTGGTTGTTTTTTTTTACATTTTATTTTGTGTTGGACATTTCATTGCTGTTGTTTTGTATATTCTCATTTTGAAAAAGGGATGTGTTTTTGGAGGTGGGGAGTGGGTTGCTCTACAGGGGGGAGGTTCGATGTAACATATTGTACATAGCTTGGATATTTGCGTCTAGTTCATCTGAAATTATCGTGTTTTAACAAAAAAAAGACTATTGAGTTGTGGGAAATGGAAAACTTGACTGATCTCTCATACTTGACACCTATTTCCTGGATCATGGACTCCCTCAGTCACTGAGAGAGTAAATCGATCCCAAAAACAAAAGATTTTACACTGATATACGCTTTTCATTTTAAAAAAATCTGTGGTCAGTGAGCAGTCGTGGCTTGCACTTAACTACGGGTTCTTATTTCCTGGGTTGTTTCTGTGGTCCCCTGTTGACCAAAGCACAGGGGCGGCCATCACATTCACCATGTTCACCTTTACAACAAAGCCTCTGTGGAATTCCCACTCATGTCCTTTAAAAAAATAACGTTAAATAAGATATGAAGCGCTACAGGAAGTGCACATTCTCCTGCAGTGATCTCGTCACGAAACCGTGATGTAAGGGAACTTTGAGCTCTCCTCGTAAGTATTGGCTTCAGTGTTTTTGTTCATAGTGGATCCTCATTTGTACACTCTTGTTATAGCAGCAGTTTCCTTCTAACGAGTGGGTGTTTATGCAAAGCCGTCGAAGGCAGTGCCCGTACCAGTCCATCTTGAGCCGTTTCTCTGCCCGCAAACTAAGAGTCTGTGAACGCGTTGCCTGTCGGCCATCAGTGTTAGCGGCACAGTGACGTAACCGCTCGATTCAGACCGGAAACTGAGAGCCATGCATGGGGCATGTCACCATAGAAAACTGCAACCCCAGTGCCTCCAGATTCTCTCTAATGATGACGTCATCCCGTTGGGAAGCTCAGCCAGCTTTGAAGCCGATTTGGCATCTCTAAGCCAAAAAATCCCGTTTCTCAGGACATTGCATTCTGGTGATGTGTTGTTCACTCCCGGCGACCGCCACCCAACCTGAAGTGGAGAGATTTCACACATCGGCATGTTCCCGAACAAACCCATAATCCTGGTAAACGTTTGCACTGCTTGTGCTGGGATCAACTCAGACCCTCCAGCGTTCAGACAGCCCAGCCTGGGGAAATCAGGCCAGTGCGGTTTGCTGCTTTAAAAAAAAAAACCAGCCTGCCATTCACTGGTCCAGTAAATTAATTAGCTGTAGTCATTTATGTTAATGGTATCCCACAATCCAATGTGACAGTTTTATATAAAAACGTATGTGGCTGTCTGAGCTGGTAAGGAAAGAGAGAGCAGAGGTAGGAGCTATTACACACCCACACACACACAGACACACACTCACACGTATGTTTACACACCCACAGACACACACTCACACGTATGTTTACACACCCACACACACACACAGACACACACTCACACGTATGTTTACACACCCACACACACACACAGACACACACTCACACACACACACACACACACACACACACAGACTCACACGTATGTTTACACACACACACACACACACACACATGCACACAGACACACACTCACACGCACACACACACACACCCACACACACACACAGACACACACTCACACGTATGTTTACACACCCACACACACAGACACACACTCACACACACACACACACAGACACACACTCACACGTATGTTTACACACCCACACACACACACACACACACACTCACACGTATGTTTACACACCCACACACACACACAGACACACACTCACACGTATGTTTACAACCACACCACACACACCCACACACACACACGCAGACACACACTCACACGTATGTTTACACAACCACACACACACGCAGACACACACTCACACGTATGTTTACACAAGCACACTCGTGCACAGGGGAGCACACACAAACAAATGCTGACTGGCAGAAGTAAGTGGAAGGGCGGTATTTAAATGCAGTTCTGAGCCATTGAGAGACACGGGGCGTCCGCAGCAGACTCCGGTGGAGACTGTACGCCCCAGACGCAGCGCTCCGGCTTCCTGCCGCTGTCCCTGTAGTCACGCTCGGCGCTGGAGTCGCAGAGCGGCGGGATCCCGCGGCGTGCCCGCGTCAGGGCGTGGGGGAGAGAGTGTCGCTTGGGAACGTGGCTCCCGCCCATCCTCAGAGCGGGAGCCAGGCGGTGTTGACCAGCTTGCCGGGGAGACCACTGCGAAAACTGGAAGACCCTGCCGCCTACTGGCACCAGGCCCAGGAGACATGGGGACCGCGCGCCGGACCCCTGACAGGCCTGTGCCGTGTATGACCCTGCTGGCGTCCGGCTGCAGGTTCGAATTCCAGGCAGGGCTTTTTTTTCTGCACTCCTTGCCACACCGAACCGGAATTGTTTCGGTAATTATCCAAGTGTGTAAATGGACGTGTAAATATGTAAGTTTGCCGTGAATGAGGGCATCAGCCAAGCACATGGGTCGTAAAAAACAGCCGCTGTTTTAACACACATCTTTCTTCTGCAAGCTAATACTGTGTGATTCCCCGCTGTCTTGTTATTGGTTTATTTTAACTGTGATATAAAAGTAACAAAATCAGTGACTTTAGATTTTAAAATTTTTATGGCATCTCTTTGATTGAACTGTCTTTTAGGACAGTTATCCTGATGATATGTAACTAAGAGCATGGTTTTTTTTCCAAAGTCAGCAAACTTACAGTACAAATGAAAGCAAAGTTGCAAACAAAATCGAGCACTGTGAAAGCAAAGCGATATTGAAGCTAAGTATTCTTTTTCCTTTTTTAACATTTAATTTTATCTTTATGTATGCGTCTATGTTACCTTGAGTTTGGCCTTTGTTTGTGATATCAAGGATAAAAATGAGCATTATCATTATAGATTATTATTAGACATTATTTTTTAAAGAGAAGCAGCATGTGCTTTGGTGCTTTGGCAGGAAAACACTGCTTTCAGATCCATAAAGGATTTCAGCATTATGGTGCAGCTCTGCAGTAAACCCACATAGTTGGCCTACATAGTGCATGTTTGACACACACTAGGAAACCACTAAATAGTCTTTTACCCTGTCGCTCACATGGAGAAAATATCTCCGTGATGACAAAGCGTTTGCTGTTGGGTGAGAAAAGGGATTTGGGCGTTAATGATTCAGAGCTTAATTTCTGAATCGGGAAGGATCAACAGGAAAAAAATCAAGAAAAATCTCAAATGGCAAAGAAGAGTCAGGCTGGAGAATGAACCTGAGGTGTGCACCAGAACCAGGACACAGTTACAGCACTACCTGTGCCTCTGCTGTGAGAATAAGCCTCAGCTGTGAGAGTGAGTTTCAGCTCTAAGAGTGAGTCTCAGCTGTGAGAGTGAGCCTCAGCTGTGAGAATGAGCCTCGGCTGTGAGAGAGAGCCTTGGCTGTGAGAGTAAGCCTCAGCTGTGAGAGAGAGCCTCAGCTGTGAGGGAGAGCCTCAGCTGTGAGAGCAAGGCTCAGCTGTGAGAGAAAGCATCTGTGGTGTGGCTCTGTATCTTTGAATCATGCTGCCTGTTGCTTGATTGAATGAACGACCTCCTACAAAGGCATTCATTGCCCCTTAGTTTTTCACTGGTTTCTCAAGAGGTTGAAGGTTACAAAAACAAACCTGCAGTTAATAATACATTCCTGGAATTATGATTATTAAACTGTAGGGCAATGAGAGCAGATGCAACAAAGGTTCCATTCCTGTGTTCTTTAGTGTGGATATGTGCGAAATGGATGGACATTCATTAAAGGGTGTTCATGCAGTTTTGTGTGTTATATATTGTACTTTAACACGATCTCTATATTGTATGGCCCAGATTAATGATTGGTGCATGTGTATATGCATATATGTATATATACAGAGAGAGAGGTGCTAAAAGGGATGACTGAATTAGAGTGTAAGGATTATTAACGTTGCTTTTTTGGCCTTGGACAGCCTGTACACCCAGGTTTTAGCCTTTTAACACAACACAAAACCTTTCTGAGTCACTGCTGTTGGGTGCTTGGTCTTCTACTTCTGGACCAGGACTGAACAGTTTGAACAGTTTTTTTCCCATTCATTTCAAGTTATTAGCGCATTTGAAAAAATCTATATTTCCTGGATATTTATTATTTACGGGCCTTCATTATTGTCTAACACTGGTATGGAATTTACCTTCACCCTCCCGTCCAAAAAATAAAAACCTATTCCATTCGGCTGCAGGGCTAAAATGAGCAAAAGTGACCATGTCCACATGCGAAAGATACTCCACTGTGGTCATTTATTAATGTAATGTTCACTCTCCTGGGATCTGTGCAGTTCAACACAGGAGGCCGAAGACATCCAGGCAAAAGGGACATTTGTTGGACTTCCTGATTCCGCCTGCAGGGGGCATAGTCTCAAACAGAGGATGAGACTCCCAGCATTACTGCTGCTGCTGGGTTTCACATGTGAAGGTCCAAGATGACTGCACAATTGAGCACACACAGAACCAAGCACAAAATGGCCACTGACACCTCTCCAGTTGGTAGGCCAGGAAAGTCCTGGATGACTGAGGCAAATCAAAAGAAAGTTATCATTGCAATCCTTGTGTAAACGCATGTCTGTGTCATCAAAAAAAGGACATGTCCGTTGTTTCCGAGTGCAAACACCCTTAACTGAAGGAAAGGGTTGATATTGCATGCTGCAGTCCATTTGCGAGCTACAATGGCAGGGCCTAAAATTTGTCAATATACACTATGCAAACAACTCCTGCAGCTTATCTCAAAAGGCTTGCGCTAAGCAGGAAGTGTGTGTATCTAAAACGTGTATTAATAAGCGGAAAATATAAATGTTCATCCCCAGCTAGGGTGGAATTCTAAATTGCACATCCCGTGTGAGCAAGGAATCACGACGTCTTTAACATGGCTTACGTCCATCAACTTAAGCGTGTATACTTGCTGTGTATATATTATTTGATGATACATGTTCTTATGAAATAATTATTGTAACAACAAGAATAATACATTTTAAGATGAATGCAGTGATGAGGTGGAGATGGACTGACAGTTTTGAACAGCGATGTTGGTGTAATATTTCTTGTTGAAAAGTTCAAAAATAATAATTGGTTTACCTGCATTACTACCCTGTCATTGCTCACCCTTTGATTTTGTAAACATGGTGATAATTACTGTTTTATATTTCAATTGCAAAATGAATAAAATGCTTTTATTTTGCAACAATGTCCATTGTTTTGACATAGAAAAACTTGGCCACTGTGAATTCACCTTTTCAGCGAGATCAGATTATGTTTGTGGAATAGTGTGGTCATAGCTAGGGCCACCAATTTGTCTCCCCTTGTTTTTTTGCATTGTACTTCAGTCCTCTGCCAGCTAGAGGTCACAGTAGCCTCTTTGTCAAGCCCCTTCTCAAACTTTTATCCCATTTGCTCCATCTCAGTAATCTAAGTTGATAAAGTCATTGCCTCTAAACACAGATGATGATTGACAGCAAAGTGACAGTCAGGTATTAAATTCAGTTTGATTACTTACTACCATGGACATGCTGCATGATAAATTTTGTTAGAAGCAGTGGCAAATTCCCACATTATTAAAATGAGAGCAGTTATATAACATTTAACTTGAATAATAAATAAATTAATTAATGATTCAGCTAATTCGTGGATCAAGACTGTAAGTATGAATCAAGTGGCTTAGTGCTGGGCTAAAATAAAAACCTGCATCCACCCCATCCCTTTTAGGACAAGACTGGACACCAGTCTTATCCAAAAAGATGCATTTTTCTTTTTGCAGCAGTGATACTCAATCCTGGTCCTGGAGATGCAGAGTATGCTGGTTTTTGTTTTTTTCTTAAGATCAGTGACCAATTCAGACCCAAGAAACCAGGTCACCAGAGTTAACTGCAATCAACTACTTTAATCAAACAATTGCTGTGCTACTCAAGTTCTGAGTCAAAGCAAAAGCAAGCAGACCTTGCAGCTCTCTGTAACCAGGAGTAAGCACCACAGGCTCAAAGACATGCTTTTCATAGCTCTTGAACTTCCATCCATGTTCACTTTCCTTCCTGACTCTCCCCATATTAGATCAACTAACTGTTTTTATAAATGTCTCAATTAAAAAGTCAATTGTAATGTATTGGAGGGGGCAGGTGGTAGTCTACACCCTCTCCAGACCAACAGAGGATAGCGTATCGACCAGGACTGTGATACACACAGGGAATTGGTTTAACGACTAAATTGTAGAGAAATGGGAGAAAAATGGCAAAAAAAAGTAAATTGTACTATGATGTTGGAGTGCCTGTGGGGACCCCTGGAGGATAACCATTGATAAACAAGTTTAAATCCCTGCAGGTCACATGATGGAGACAAACTGATGGCCCTGGTTATAACAGTAAGAGGTCTGGATGTGCCACAGTTGGGCGTGGCACAAGTGAAGGCTTGGATTGATGGGGCTGGGGTCACACTAAGACAACCAAGTGCTTATGGAATTTACAGGAGCTAACTGGACCGTGCATATATATATATATTCTTTTTTTGTAAAAAAAGAAACGAAACAAAAAAAAACCTAATGTCCATTTAAAATGTTTCCTGTCCTCCTGATACGGTATGTGTGAAAAGTTATAGAAAAGAATAAGGGTGCAAAATATAAATACAAGGGAAAGTTATATGAGCAAATATATATATATATTTCATGAAAAATAGTTTTAAAACTGGGAGAAACCAGGGCTTCAGTGATTATATAATTTGGGGACATCATTAGTTTGATCTATGTTGTAGTGTAGTTCTGAGGAGAGACAGAGGGATAAACTATGGTTATAAAGTGTTCATCATTGTTGTGGGTAATGGTTCACCATAGTATTGAGCAAAATATAGAAGACGAACATGTCGTTCATTCTACAGTAGCTTGTTATTTATAAGCAGGTTGTTATCTGCAAACATCTGGTGCAAATCCCCCAATACTGCTGACATGTCCACTTGTTTAAGTGTGTGCATGTTTCCTTTTCTGTCTCCTCAATCAGGCTATCACGAAGCTCACAATGCTAATTTATGTTTCTACACCTATCTGATGCAAATGATGTTCGTTCCGTTTCTAACACCTTTCATGCACAGTCCATATAAATACATATGTAGCATTAATACTATGTAAACAATTCCTCTTGAAAATAAAGCGGCATTGGCTAAGTAAATAATAATAGCTGCTACACTGTTTGGGAGCATTTGTTTTACACAACTACAAATTAACTGCGAATATAATGTTAATAGATTAAAATGAAAAGTTGTTAATGTTTTGTATTGGTGCTAGGTAAACTTTTGTTAACGTTCCAAATAATATTTCGGGTACAATTTACTAAAATATGAAATGGATGCAGAACAGACATTGGTCTATGTCGAGACTATTAGCTTAATATTCAAATAACGTATGTACAGTAAGAGCAGAGTCGTAGGCTGAGAATGCCATTTCTGGTTGAATGGGACCATGGTAATTCTACAGCTTTCTCTAACATTAAATATATCGCTAGATCTGAACACGCGACACGGTAGAATCTTTACGTTTATCTGACCTGTATATTTGTCAAATTGTTTAAGCAGACAATCACAGATTATTAAACTTGTTATCCCTTCGGGGTGAAAGAGGCGTGGTGTCTACGTCATGCCGAGAGAGAATAGATCACGTGTCCTAAGAGAGGCGGAGCACACCATAACGTTAGCTTCTGTCCCTTTAAAAAAATCGCTTTTGGTTTTTTTTAATGGTTGCAAGCTATAGATCATAATAAAAAAAAAAAAATTTTCCCTCCTTTTTCCTGTTTGCTTGGTAAACAGAACAGCTATTTTGGATATTAAACACCGCTTATCATTCGACAAGAGGCTGCATCGAGGAACTGTTGGGACGGGATTTTAAGGTAATCTTTTAAAAAATCGTGTTTCTTCGCTGGCTGTTCGCGCAACATTGTGCTCCTCGTAATGGCGGTTCTCCACTCGGTGGCTGTGGAAGAAGGTGTATTAATGGCTCTCCGTATCGCTGACGTCTGTTGACGCGGTGACTTGCGTGCCAGTGACTCGGATACCGCACCGCCACACTGAACAAATACATTCGGTGATGAGACAGAAAAACTTTGTTAGCTGTGCTTCGTGGAGTTAGAGATATGAGCAGCTAGTTAGCTTTCCAAGTAGCCAGTCAGCTAACATTATCTAGCTGGGTTTAGCTAGCCAACCAGCTTAGCAGAACATGGAGTTTGTTCGCTAGCTAACGTTAGCTATACCTCACTTTACAGCGCGCCAGGTGTTCTTTTTAAACAGTGAAATCACAAACAGTGCATTGGAAGGCAGCTAGCTAGTTAGCATGTCCGCTAACCGTATTTCCGAAATCTATTGTTGCGTACAGTTAGCTAACTGGTAGTTACGCCCTGATCCAGGGACATCCTCAGGCCAGCCGTACCTCGAACATTACTAGCTGGGTAGCGGCGGTAACATTAGCTATAATAACTGCCGCTAAGTTAGCGAGTAGCACACGATTTCCAGTGAGCTACTAAACACCCATGACACTGAAAATATAACACGGCTGTTAAATTGTTAGCAAAAATTATTTAGCGCGCTACAAGTTAAATATATCTTTCAGACGGTTACCATTGGTAACGGTTGGTAGTCACTTTTGGCTAACGTATGTTTAGTACATTAATCTAAGCTAGCCTTGATTTCTTAGTTAGCGAATGTAGACAGATTCGCAGCAACGGAAGGGGATTGTTTATTGTGTAGCCTATACTAGAATATGTCAGTTACCTGAAATAAACCCGTCCCTTGCACTTGCAGTTAGTTATCTTTGTAATATAAAGCTGATTATGTTATCATTAGTTCGTGACACCTGGGTATCCATTTTAGCACGCTATTTAAACGCACTGTATTGTAATGTATCACCACCTGCTGTGAAGTTTCTGCTTTTCGAGAATACATGAGTAGCTATAGCCATAGCAGGTATGGCTAATAACATTTGGTTTCCTATGCCCATATAGCTTGTTCGTTAGCCACCCAGCTTTCCTCTATGTTTCTTATTTTATCCTTCACTGGATTGTATTTTTGAAATGGAAATTGGATCGCCAAGTTATCCACGTTATATGTGATTGCTATAGGGGGTGTGCCCGCCCACGTGGCTGTAAATAATAACAGTCTAAAGCCATTGCCCCCAGCAGCATAATGTTTTTATGTGCGTGTGCTTATTACATGTCTTTGAGGCATATCAGTGTGTTTCAAGGATTTCGAAATGTCCATTATGTAATTTTTTCCCTGTTGCAACATTGCCTTTTTCAATTATGCCTAGTGCGGTACCGTCGAGCGCCATCAATGTCAGAGATCAGAATATCTGTGGCTTTGTTGGTACTTTGCCTGGTTGCAGGCAAGTGAGGCAACCGTGACTCTGCGGTTGAAGTAGGTACGAAGCAAACGGAGACCAGTGAAATGCGAAGACTAAGCGCCTTTTGCTCCGTCGTGGTTCAAATCGATTTCAAATCCGGTCTCGCCCCGTGCTGCTTCCGCGAAGTGGTTTGCAATTTCATGACTGGCTTGTCTGTCTAATGTAAAAAACATTCACACCCACCCGCACAGAGCGAAGTCGAGTGACGTCATCTGTCTGCCAAAGAAGCCCAGATTATGACGTTATATGATCGAAATAAAACGCGCATTTACCTGTGCTTTCAACGGGCTTCTTGAAAAGGTTTCTTACTACGTGAGTCACTGAGGTAACACGAAATGTATATTCTGCCAGGAATTCCTTCCGAAATGGCAAATCTACCAGACATTATTCATAGGCACCGTGGTTGACTGTGCATTCACCTTCCCATTCAGCATTTATGGAACCCTGTACCTCACTTTAACCAATCAGGCACATTTGTTTACTCCCAATTTAAGCTGTATTAGATCAGCTTGACAGAGTGAGGCAACCGAAGGGGCTTGATGCGCATGGATACTGGTGTGTGTGTGAGAGAGAGATTAAGAGAGAGAAAGAGTCTACATGTGTACCTGTATAGGTGTGATCATTACTGTTAGTAACAGTTTGTTTGGGCTGACTGCGGTTGACTGCCATCTGTTTTGCAATTGTTATGTTGATGTCTGGTCTGGTTTTTGATTGGTGCGCTGGCTTGTGTTTGGTATGGTAATGATTTGTCTGCACTGTGATTGGTGTGTTGATGCTGTGTCTATTCTGCGATTGGTGTGTTGACAGTGAGGATGGAGGAGGTGCAGCAGAACAGCAATGGCACTGAAACACAGACTATCACCATCCCAACCACTATCAGCGCCTCCCAGATCTCACAAATAGCCCAGCAGGTAACCGTGCGCTTGTGTATTTGTGTGTGAGAGAGATAAAGATGAGACTGGGTGGAGAAGAGTGTGTGTGTGTGTATGTATGCATGAATGAGTTTGGGTGTGTATTTATGTGAGGCAGAAAGAGAGTCAGTGCCGTCTGTCTGTGTGTTACGGTCATTGACTGTAGACAAATATGGACAAATCACTGTGACATCATGCATTGAGTCTCCATGGGCTTGGTGAAAAGCATTGAAGCCTGGGGGGTGCGGTTTGTGGGTGCCACCATGTTGTACAAACTGGAGCCAGAGACTGCGCAGTAGGGACATGAAGTCTGGTCGTGAGACACTGTCCCTGATTCGTCCGCAAAATATTACAGTCTTGTCCAAATAACACAATAGCATAAGTCGGCACATGGGAAGACATTAGATGAAGAATGAAGATGAAGATAAACAATTGTTGCGACTACATTTTCTTGTGGAAAAAAGGATTGGCCATATTATTACCATTGACTTGCACTGAAACGGGTGAAACGCCTGTACTGGAGCCAACCGTGCTGGCGCTGGTGAGCAACGTCTTGCAGCAAGACAAGGAAGTGAGCTTCAAAAACGCAGCCCGGCTTTGGCTGCTTGGCTGCGATGTGCAGACCGCAGAGAGGGCAGCGGTACTGTGCCTCAGTTTGAGGTGAGACTCCTACTGGTGGAACAGTGGTGGTGCAAACACGCCCAGCGGCTCATTCTGCCCTGCTGAGAACTATAAAGGAGCGTGATTTAACGCAGATCGCAGTGTAAACGCCGTGAGGCTAATGCCGTCGTGTTGTTCATTGACGCGTTCACGGCAACCTCTTTTCCTGGGCCGTAGCTGCATGGAGGCGAGCTGGGGTACGCTAAGAGGTGGAACTGGAGTTCGGACCCGGATCTCCCACAGCGGCCCCAGTGCTGAGGAATGGGCTGGAGGAGAGGGAGTTTTTGGAGGGGCTCTTTAAAATTGCCGTGCCTGCTCGTTGATGTTGTCAGGAATGTGTTGCCTGAGGCAGTCTACCTGTTCGTCACTGGAGAGGGCAGTTCTGCACCCGTACTGGAAATGCCCTGGCCCCTTCCTGTGTGTGCTGGGGGTGGGGTGTAGTCTAGGTTTATGACTTATAATGATGCCATCTGTTCCATTTCCTTCTCTTTGTGTGTGTGTGTGTGTGTACTGTCTGCGTGTGTATGTATTTGTGCTGGTGTGTGTTTGTGCATATGTATTTGTGTTGGTGTGCATTTCTGTGTGTATTTTGCATTGTTTATATTTGTGCTGGTGTGTTTCGTGTAGATGTCCTTGGGGGGCTCTCCGGTGACGTTGGTTCAGCTCCCCGGAGGCCAGTTCCAGGTGCAGGGGGTGATCCAGTCTGCCCAGTCTGTCATTCAGTCTCCACAGGTGCAGCATGTGCAGGTAAGACACGCCCCTCTGCGCACGCGCGCCCTGTCCCCGTTACCTTGGCCTGGCTTCTCACCGGACGCCTCTGTGCACGCAGGGCGGGTCCGACACCGACGACTCCCAGGACTCCTCCGACAGTGGAAGCTCCGCCCACAAGTCCCGCGAGATCCTGGCCAGACGCCCATCCTACAGGTACCTCCCACTGAGACCCGCTGCCATGACAACATGATACCCCTGTGACATCATTGCACCGATGCAGCTCTTCTTTTGTGCTTTTTAAAGACAGAATATGGGCTTTACTGTGGTGCTTACTTTTCAGGCTCATGTTAGGCTAAATAGAATAAGGTTCTTCCTCAGCCTGGGTCGAACTTGGACCCAGCCAGGAGTCCCATGGGCTGATGCGTAATTGGCTGCAGTATAGCCCAGGGAGGAAGGGTTTTTAGTTGGCAGGATTTCCCATTTGTTTTTTTAAGTTTTTTTCCCATTTGTTAAAAATAGTGAAAGAGAAACAGGAAGGTCAATTCCATATTGCGTAATTGAAAAGATATGAATGAATTTTTTCCAGATATGTTTTTAGCCTTAATTTTATTCTAAAGTGAGTCAAGGTAGCAAATGTATATACACTACATGGCCAAAAGTATATGGACACCAGACGTCCAGTATTAATATGGAGTTTGTTCACCCTTTTACGGCCAGAACAACCTCGACTCTTCTGGAAAGGCTTTATTTTGGATGTTGGAGCATTGCTGCATGGATTTGCTTCTGTTCAGCCAGAAGAGCATTAGTGAGGTTGGGCACTGATTGGGCGATTAGGCCTGGCTTGCAGTTGGCTTTCCAATTGATCCCAAAGGTGTTGGATGGGGTTGACGTAAGGCCTCTGTGCAGGCCAGTCAAGTTCTTCCACACTGTTCTAGACAAAACCATTTCTAAATGGACCTCGCTGTGTGTCCAGGGGCATTGTCATGCTGAAACAGGAAAGGGCCTTCCCAAACTGTTGGGGAAGCACAGAATTGTCTAGAATTTGATTGTATGCTGTAGCATTAAGATTTGCTTTCACTGGAACTAAGGGGCCTAGCCCAAACCATGAAAAACAGCCTAATACTAATCTTAATTACTATTATCAACTGTATTTTTTGTTGTTGATTTTATCGTTAGGTCCATGTTGGCAGGCCTGTGTTTAGCTGGTCATATTAACTCACTGTTATGTCGCCCCTACAGGAAAATTTTGAACGAATTGTCTGCGGAGGAGCTGACTTCTCGAAACGAGGGAGAGGAGGAGAACCCTTCATCCACGGTGACCACTGCTATGACCGTCCCTACTCCCATCTACCAGACCAGCAGCGGCCAGTACAGTAAGACCTTAACGCCGAACCAATGCTCACCATAAGTTTAATTAGGGTAATTTAATCTCTTAAGCCTGCCCAGGAACTACAGATGGAAGTGAACTAAAATATCTTCTTTACATGTTTTGGTCACACATATATGTTGATGAATTTGCATTCTTTGTCTGCTAAATGCTGTGAATAAATGCATGATCTCTCTCTCTCTTTATTCTCCTTAGTTGCCATCACGCCCAACGGCACAATTCAGTTGGCCAGCCCGGGCACGGAGGGCGTGCAGACCCTCACCATGACCAACTCGGGCACCACGCAGGCCGGCCCCACCATCCTGCAGTACGCCCAGACGCCCGACGGACAGCAGATCCTGGTGCCTAGCAACCAGGTGGTGGTTCAGAGTGAGTGCAGCTCGTTGAGTTTTGTGTTGGTGTCGATCGGGCTGCTGAGCCGGCGAGAGAAGGCTCGGTCGTGCAGCAGGCTGAATGAGAGTCACTAGCATGTGCTAAGCTGAGGTAATGTGTGCACAAAGCCCGCGCCCTTAAAAGCAGCGGGTGACTCACAGGCCCAATCAGCCTGAGGTGGGCGTGTCTCGTTATATCAGGGACATGTTTGACGAGCGAAGCCCCTCCCCGTGGTCTCAGGATACCCGGTTAAGATGGCGGTTGTGGGCCGGAAAGGCACGCAGGCCTGATTAATCGAGGCGTGTTTTCCATAGCGTGCTGCTGAATTTCTCTGTGCTCGTTAAGGATTTGTGTGAATTGAGCTGGGGGGCTCTCGGTAATCTTCTCTGGCCCCGTGGGACTCGAGTTTGGCACCTGCCGCCGGTTTCCATAGCAATGGCCAAATCAGGAAGGCTTGGGAAGCCGGCGGTCTCCATGGAGATGCGCTGAGCTGAGCGGTGTGGCTGTCCCGTAGGTGCGGGCGGAGAGATGCAGACGTTCCAGATCCGCACCACGTCCAACGCCAGCTCCCTGCCCCAGACCGTGGTCATGACCTCCCCCGTCAACATCTCCTCCCAGGCCACCAAGTCGGACGACCCGCAGATGAAGAGGGAGATCCGGCTAGCCAAGAACAGGTGAACCCCCCACCCCACTGCACCCTGCTCTGCTGTCTCCCCTGTAAGCCAGACCCACCCGGCCCCAATCACCTCCTCAGTCCCAACCCCCACACCCCCACCCCGTCGAACACATTACGCCCTGCCCCGTTCCCTCTCCAAAAACTACAGACACACCACTGGTCTGTGAAATCACATCGCCACGGAATCCTGACAAACAGAGAATCTCCTCCTTCCAGCATGTGTAGAAGACACACTAAAGCTTAGAGCACTTTCAGATCCCTTGCACGCATGCATCTGTATGAGGTGTTTTTGCAGATCCTGGTGATCTGCTGCACGCACACACACCCGCAGACCCGGGCCTACAGCAGTCGCTGTGTGGATGAGCTGGTAATACTGAGATAGGGTCTGAGAGCCTGGAACAAACTGGGACACTGTCTGGTGGATGAAAAAATGATACATTTTTTGTCACACAATATGAAAATGAACCACATGCATGCTTTGTAAAACATTTTTCCATCTTTGTTTTAGTGCAAAAATGTCACAGTGCGATTACTTGAACAACCAATAGCAATTACAATGTTTAGTCTTTTTTTCCCCTGGACACTTTGTGGCCTCTGACTGCCTCCAGTTTTAAGATTTTTTGTGCTGTTATAAAATGATTGGTTTTTGGGGGCATACAGATGGCAGTCAGCCAATCCGCAACACTTGCTTTTATCAAGCTTCCACTTCTTATAAAAACACAGTTTCTATTTTTAACCTCGCTTTGTTCTCCTGCAACATTATAATTTGTCTTCCTCTTTTCAAAAGGTTTTTTTTGTTGCAACATCTTTTTCGTCAGCTGACTAACGTCAGATAATTTTGGCTATGATTTTCACAGAAATATATTAGCTAACATTAGGTTACCGCTCGATACCGCTGTAGCAGACAAAGCAGACCGCAGACACTTCCAATCAGAGTAGCCTAACGAACAGAAGGATTTGTGGGAGTTGGAGTCTTGTATTCTAAAGCTTTGCTTGTGATTGCTGAACCACGTGAACTTCCATGCATATTTCAGGGATTGTTTTGGCAGTTTGATTTCTGCAGAATAGTGTGTCCAGTATATTGGTCCCGTTTACCCAACGCTGACATAATCTACCCGCATTGGGTGGGTGGTCAGGTGATGGCACTGGCCAATTGTATGACAGTTCTGACACTCTTCTCTCTCCTCCCTCCCTTCGTCCCTCCGTCCCTGTGTGAAGGGAGGCCGCGCGCGAGTGCCGCAGGAAGAAGAAGGAGTACGTCAAATGCCTGGAGAACCGGGTGGCCGTGCTGGAGAACCAGAACAAGACGCTGATCGAGGAGCTGAAGACATTAAAAGACCTTTACTGCGTGAAGACAGGGTAACGAGCCGGGAACCAGAACAGGACCGGGCGGCTCGCTATGGACCACTGGGGACTGGGAACAGCGCTCCGTACTTAACCATATTCCTTTCGTTGGTTCCGTTTGGTTTTTTTATCCTTTTGTTTAAACAAGGTTATCCGCAGCAGAATCAAAAAAAAGAAAAGAAAAGAAAACAACGTTTCGGCAATGTTCGTGTGAAAGCGGGTTATTTTCCTCCGTTGAGAAATAACCGACGAATTCACCAAAAACCATTTTTATCTCGTTTTATTTTAGGGACACACAAGCTGGAATTGAGAGCATTAAAAAAACAAAAAAAAACAAACAAAAAAACAAAAAGAAGAAAACGAGCAATGCTTTTGTAATTTTCAGTTTTTTTTCTGCAAGCCAAGGTTTTTTTTTCCTCCATTTTTATTAACATAGCAGTAGGAACGTGCAGTTTTAACCTCTGTAAGAGCCGCGTTGTCGTGAGTGTACCTATGACTTGTAATCATGTATCTTTTTGTAAGTAAAACACACTTTTCGGTTGTTCCTCTCCTCGTTTTGGAGGCATGGCGCAGGTCCTCTGTTACATGTCCCGGTTTCCTGGAAACTGTCAGCGGAGAAGCTTCTGGAAGTGGGTGTCCTGTTGGGACACTTTGTCAAGGAGCGCAAGTTGTGGTTCAGGCCTGGGGGGGGGGGGGGGGGGCGGGGCGAGGCGGGACAGGCTGGAGGGAGGGGAGGGGGGTGTGTGTTTGGTTTGAGCCAGAAAATCAAATGTCACTCATTTGGTAGGTGAATCTAAATAAATATTTTTTTCCAATCTTTATTCTGCTGTAGACATATGTTGTTCCAGGAGGACCGGGAGAGAGAAGGGTGGGACGGTCGTGCTGCTTATAACCGAGCTGAGTCCGCCCACAGGTTCTCTATAGCAACCAGATGGTCAGCTACTGCATTCCTCACGTCCTCTACTTCTGATTGGTCGCGGGAGGTTCCAGCACTTTATCACTGTTGATGAGTAGTCATGCAGACCCGTGGCCAAGGACATCGTCCGTTGCCTTGGATATTGTCCTTATTCAAACTCAGTTGCGAATATTCAGTTACAGATTTTCAGTTTAGATGCATCAGACTTAAAGTTCATCAGACATAATGTTCCAACAGTAGGGAGGCTGTTCTTTCAGTGTTATGAATAGAGAGGCAACCATCTGGTTAATGGATAGAATCTTGTGCCTGTACTGAGTGTGACTCAGTTGAGCAGTCATGGTTTTCCACCCTCGGCGGCTCTATTCAGGGATGTGTGGGGAAGCGTGAGCGAGAAGCACGTGAGCACCTTGCTCTCGCAGAGGGGGATGCGATGGCAGTGGACACGCTGCAGCCCAGGGCTGGAGGGGACTGACCTTCTCCATGGTGCGTGGGCAGCTGCGGCCCATCGCCGTTACCTGGCCCTGCCGATCTCCTCCTCCTCTTGCGAATTGAGCTCTGTTTGGCGGCTGTTTCCTCTGCACACAAAGGCCATGCAGCTAGATGCGTGCGTCCAAGTGTTAGCTTCTCTCAGCGAGCGATGTCGGAAATCCAAGCTCTGGAAGGCGCACCTGTTTTTATATTCAGTTAGACCTGAGGGTCTCTGACAGGAAAGCAGCCGGTGGGGAACACGCAGAGCACAGCGAGGAAAGACCAAAGCTGAACACCAGTACGCCCTCATGACCAGGGCCACCAGTCTGTCTCCACCATGTGACCTGCAGGGATTTGAACTTGCATTTCCATGGTTATCCTCCAGGGGTCCCCACAGCAGCACCGTTGAGCGACTAATTGTGCAATTGAGTTTCTAATTGAGGAATTTCTAAAAACAATGAGTTGATTTAATACGGGGAGAGTCAGGACAGAAAGTGAATGGATTGAAGTTTAAGTACTGTGAGAAGCAGGCCTTTGAGCCGGGGGGCCTGCTGGTCATGGAGAGCAGCAGGCTCTTTGACTCGGAGCTCCAGTAGCACAGCAGTCGATCCATTTCAGCAGCTGGTTGCGCAGCTAACTCCGGTGATCTGGATTCTTGGGTCTGCAGTCGGTCACTGCTTTTGAGGAAAAAACAAAAACCAGCAGACTCTGCCTCTCCAGGACCAGGATTGAGTATCACTGCTGTGAAAAGAAAACTGTATCCATATAAAGCAGGGTATGCTGTCCAATCTTATCCAAAAAGGGCTGATGTGGCTGTAGGTTTTTGTTACAGTCCAGGACGAAGACTCCTAGTGCTGATTGAAGATCATGATTCATTCATTAGTTGAATCATCATTTTAAAAATACTTTTTTGTGCTAGTTAACTGTTGTGTAACTGCTCTCATTTTTAATGTGGGCATTTCCCACTGCTTTTAACAAAACTTATTGTGGCCCTGTATAACATTAAAAAAACACTGCAGGATTGTCCATTGCAGTTAGTAATCAAACTGAATTTAACATGTGTTGCTGATAAACATCGCAGTCAGTCATCATCTGTGCTTAATTAGAGACACTTTATCAGTTTAGATTATTGAGGTGGTGCAAATGGATAATCGTTTGAGAAGGGGCTTAACAAAGAGGCTGTCATGACCTCTAGCTGGCGGAGGACTGAAATGCAATGCGAGAAAACCATAGGAAACCAATTGGTTTCCCTTGTTATGAAAGATGCATACAGGTGGTCTGGAGTCTGATGCCGCCTCATGCCTGCACACCCAGTGCTTTAAGGCTGAACCCCTCCCTCAACACTGCCAGCGTGCAAAACGCCTCCAGCCTGTCAATGCAAAATGCCCAGAGAGAAGCACATGGACATATTCTTAGATGTTATATACTGACTGACCACTAGAGGGAGGTCTCGCCTCATTCTCAAAATTATTTGGCCAAGACCATATGACGTGGAGCAACACAGGCAACAGCAACACTTTAAAACCGAAAAAAAAAAATCAGATTTCACTTCCATGAAAGAATGTATCTTGAAGAAAATATGCAATTGACATAACTAAGTGTAGGTGTTAGTAGATGGATTCTAATCTAATGTAGGTGTACTATGGTGCATCCGTTAATGGATGCTATAAGTATCTCCTGCAGCCTATTTATAGGTGGAAATGAAACGGATAATGGAACTCCCTGGAAAGGTTAAAGCAAGAACTTTGAGCTGGAGAAAGTCTGCTTTACTCCTTAAGTGGCTTTTAGATTCTCTCTCAAAGCTTTCATTTAGTATGTTTTGTAATACAATATCAACCTTGTTTCCGTGTCTTGAAACCTCACCAGAATAGGGCATTAAACTGAATTTTTCTCATCGCTGTGGTACCACATGTTTTGGGGTTTTTTTTCTGAAGGGGTAATACCCAAATGCAGTCTTTCTTTTGCTCCTGACATCAACTCTGGATTGTAAATAAATGACACACACTGACGCATAGATTTAGGTAACCTCTCTGTTACATGCCAGGTTATTGGTATTATTCGTTGTAGGAAGCCTCGTGTGAATGATTACCACGGGCACGCAGGCAACGACATGAACGACTGCGGGGTCCCGAAGTTATATTAGGACCCCAAGAGCATGAAAGCCTTCTCTTCGCACCCCAGGTGTCACGCCTCTTCTTTTAAACTTCATTTTCTCTCCTTCCCTTCCTGCCCCAACTCTGCAAGTTAGCTGGTTCCTATAGACCCTTGTTGAATAAAGTTTTTATATTCCTTCTGGTGTACAGATGAATGTGTTGGCTTTGGTTTTGTTGTGTTTGCTTTGTATGTTTACTGCTTTTTATGAGCTGGGTCGTTACATAATGGGAGCTCCTCCGTGATCTCTTTTGGTAAGCATTACCTTGCTATACAATCATTCTGATAAGAAATTCTATGGCCCTGTGTGAACGTTAGCATGTTGCTCTTAAGCAAGGGAAGGCAATCCATATCCAAATTGGATTTCATGCCAACTTCTGCTCTTATTAAATTAGCCACATCATTTAGTAACTGATATGTTGGCTGCATCTTTGATAGGTGAATGAATTGCAGCTGAAGATTTCCTGTGTCCCAACACGAAACATCTTATTGTGGTCTAATCTACGGTTAAACCAACATAAGTGCATTCAGCTGATTAGCTAATTTAGCCTGTCTAATTGGTGACAGCAGTCTCAGTGTCGCTGTTTATTCTGTCCTGGTATTCCTGTTTTTAAAGCAACGGCCTTGTAATTCACTCTGCCACATTGATAAGTAATTAGGAATCTCTTAAAACCTTCCACTCAACAGTTCTACCCAGCAGTGTTAATTAATCACACATGCGTGGGTTCCTATGTTCAGGGACTCAGATGATGGTGCTTTTCTGCATTGCATCCTCTAGTTTGAAATTCTCGGCTGTATTGTTAGGCCTGTGCTATCCCGCTGTGATATCTACCATAAACTTGAGAGAGCGCACGTGCAGCATGTGTGCCAACTGGACCATGTGTAGTCTGCCCCATCTTCATGGCACTGCCATTCACCAGCCGACCTGTGCAGTAAGTGCGCCCGGAGGACGGGTGTGGTCAGTGCAGCTGGTGTGTTGTTAATGTGCATGGGGTGGGGAATGCCTTAACATGGGGGACATTGCAGCCGATTGCCCTCTCTGCCTCCCGTGGACCAAAACCAGGTTAAGATTTCAACTTGAGCATTTAATCAATCATCAAGTTTGAGTGGGGAAAGCAATGCCCTCTGTTAGTTGCAACTGTTACTGGCACCCTATGGCCATACAGACATTAACTCCACAACAGTACTGTCTATGAACCACCAGGGGCAGTGCTGGCAATTTAAGAGGACCACCTGGGAGATGCATTCTCTGGTTTATTCAAAGATGGTTGAGAGCATAAAAACATACACAAATGGAAGTAGTATTCTGCAGTAGTATTCAGGACCCAGGGAGATCAAGAGAAGTGTTTCACTAATAAAGTAAACAAGTAGAATAATAAATCAGATACCTAGGTGGCCACAAAAATTTGTGAAAACTTTAGTCAAAAATTGTTTCGTACGACAGCATGACAGTACTGGTGGCCAATATGCTGCTGTCTTTTGGGACTTTTTTATTGGGTAAGTATCTTTGCCATATTGAATAACTTCACAAATTTGTTCATGATGTCATATTTTCTTACACAACCATATAATAGGCTCGGCAGTCAGCTAGCTCGCTTGCTTGTTCTCAAGACCTTTGTTTTGCTTAAATGCCCGCTTTCTGTTTGAATATTTATTTAATAACTATTCCTTTATTAGGATTGTTTGTCTCTTAGCATAACCATTGAGTTCCGCTGACCAATAACATAATGCTGGTTGTAACCTTATAGAACCAATCAGATTGCAGAGAACTAGAACTTTCCAGGAGCATCTGGAGTCAAGACTTGGGATGTAATGTCTCAACAGCACCAGAGGCAAACTAATTTAACTGAAACCACACAGTACTGTATATCTGGCCACGTTAAATCTCCCGTGGCCAGATATACAGTAGCAAAATGCAATAGTTTTTTAATGGGTTTCAGTGGAAATAATCATTAAAGCCACAAACCAAATTAAGCTGCTGCTATCGGCAGGAAAATCTGAGAGAATAGGATTGCTTTTCAAACTTCAAAGCAGGTGTCAGTGTAAATGCCACAGTTTATGCATCATGTAGCTAAATTCCTGTTTCACTGCCTGTGCGTACTGAATGAGCGGAAGATTGGTACCTCCTGAACTTGCCAAAATGTCAGTCCTCAAAAAAATAGTACCTGAAACTGATCCTGGATCAGTGTTTGCGAGCAGAACTACTTCCTGTCCTGTGTGTCACAGGAACCAGGAGAGGAGGTGTTTTTTCCTTGCACTTGTCTGAGAAACAAGGCAAACTCCTCACCTTACTCTTTAGTGGATTGCAAGGGTTGACCTGAGTATATGAACCATCCACTGTAGTCTGGGACTGCCTGAGTTCAGTTTGCCTGTTTCCCTCCATGTAAAAACCCTGGTAAGCAGCAGCAGAAAGGACCTCCTGGTTTCCATGGTGCGTTCCTGTGTCACTGTGAAGTGCGACTGATGGACTGGAAAGGGTGTGGCTCAGGGAATTAACCTCCAGCTGAGTGTCTGACATGCTCACAGAACTGCATATGCACGCACAAACAGGCACACATATGCACATGTACACACACACAGAACTGCATATGCACGCACAAACAGGCACACATATGCACATGTACACACACACAGAACTGCATATGCATGCACAAACAGGCACACATGCACATGTACACACACACACATGCACACACACACACGCAACTTGAGCTTTAATTTATGAAAAGAAAATATCCCATGTTGTTCTGCAATTAAGTCGCTGACTTATTTGAAAAATCCTCAAAGATAATTATGGGCACCTATGTACATGCAAACACACAGAATTTCATGTACATGCTCACATACACAGTGTAGAATAATGGGTAAGGAGCTGGTCTTGTAACCTAAAGGTCACGGGTTAGATTTCCGGGAAGGACACTGCCATCGTACCCTTGAGCAAGGTACTTAACCTGCATTGATTCAGTATATATCCACCTGTTTAAAATGGATGCAATGTAAATGCTGTATGTAAATGTTATGTAAGTCTCTCTGGATAAGGGGGTCTGCTAAATTCCATGTACGAATATACTTAAACATGCACACAAGGGTTGGGGAAATACCATTTCAGGCAATGAATTGAGAATATTATAATGAACTGAAAAGTGACAATTTTTAAAAATTAACTTCAGTTTACTTCTTGAATTGAATGAAATGAAATAGTATTGACCCAAACTGTTGACTGATGCACAGCTGAACATATGTGCACACACATTCACATGCACAAATAATGATCATGATGTTGTTTCTTCTTTTTATTTGGCAGGATATAAAATCTGCTGGGTTTTCAGAGGAATTCTATGGCTGTAAATAATGTCTGCCAGTGCGAAGATCCAAAATGCTTTTCCTTCTGGTCAGCCTGCTGCTTGTTTTTGGAATCCTCCGTGTGCATCGCTGACAAATATAGAATCTTCTCTGTTGCATTCTACCTCAGCCAAAGGGGGTAGTGACAAATGAAATGATGATAAATTTAAATCCTTGTTTTCTTAGATCAAAATATACTCTAGATTGCCCAATGCAAATTTTCAGTTGATGCTTTGCCAGAACCAAGCTGGCCTTGCAGACGGTTGATGGACACTTTTTTTTCTCACATGCAAATGCTTTCTGTGTTTACCCATCTTCCGCCGTGGACCAGCGTACAGGCCGTCTCGCAGGAAAGCACACTTCCAAATGGAGAGTGTGTATTTGGCAGCATGCTTCTGGTCTCAGAATTGCTGAAACAGAGGAATTATCGTTGTGGGCCCAACTGTGCTGGTATTGATTTAGGGTCCATTGCCAGGTGGTGTCAGGTTAGTGCACTGGGGCGCACAAGGACCCAAACAAAGCGTTCACATTCGCGGGAAGGAGCCTGGTGTTGGCAATTGCACTGAGCGCACCTGTGAGTGGCGGGTTTTACCTGCTTTCAGCTCTCCTCTGAGGACGGCTTTCTCCTGCTTAGACCTCATCTCTCAGTGATGGGCACTCTGAAATGATTCTTGGTAGTTTGGAGATAGAGCTAAGAACCATAAGAGCTTTTATCAGTTATCTTAAAGGGACGAAATGCATGAGGTTTTAATTTTATTGTGGAGTGGCTCTTTAGTTTTGCTTCTTCTGACAGCAAGATGAAGGTGAACATGTACACATGAAGGCTTTGGCTTGAAAGGTCAAATAAACCCAATTAACAAATTTAGTTATACTATATCTAGACAAATACGACTGAAATACACACAAGCAAACTTCCTAGTTCCTGTTTATGGCTGCATGACAGCATGATGTCCTATTGAAACAGCAGGAGGTATGGCAAGAAGTCATGGCAAATTATTCTGAATTAAATGGAGTGTATCCCTAAAGACCCTGTCAAAGAAAGAATATGGTATTGTGACTTATCCCAGGCTGGAATTTTCCACTCAAAACACCTCTTTGGTGTGTCAGCCAGTACTAATTTATAAACCTCTCCGATGGTCTTTAGTCGTTATTTACTTTTAAAAACTTGTGTAATGTGTGATGGATCCTGTTGATTGCCCCACTATTGGCATTAGTCTGTACTTACCTATGATGCTATGTAAAGGCTGAAATTTTCCTGTACTGTTGTAATATTTTCGTCGCATACTGCGCCTTCCTTTGAATGCATCACAATAAGGAATGCAATAAAATCTAGAATCTTATTCTTTTTATTAACAGCGTTCTCACATACAAAACGACGGTCCCTTGTCGTTTCTAAACAGGGTATTTGCCGACACTCCCTGATATTTTGCTGGGAGTCATCAATTATGCAGGGTAACCGCACGCACTGAGAAGGAAGATAGCAGCAACAATATGGCGACAACCGCAGTTTCTCCAGAAACCGTTCGACATCTGCAGTCCAGCGACGCCTTTCTGGATTTCTATTAACGGGGAAAAGGTAAGCCGTTCTTCTCTTTTCTGCAGCGGTTGAAGGTTTTTCGCAGATAGATTGCGTTTCTGTGCTGCCAACAACGTATACAAAATGTCGCAGAGCAGGTTTTCTCCCCAGCATTTTTTTCGCCTGTATTTGTGAATAGGCTGATTGCCAGAACGATCACGTATATGCTCAATAAATTTCACAAATCAAAAACTCAACGGTCGATTCCTTTCATGTGGATCAAAATGGAATTTTCTGGACAGAACAACATATAAACATGTAATGGGTGTTGGCCTTACATAGGACGGTATGGGATTGAATTTGTTTTAATGGGATATGTGCGCATATCATGGATTAAGCGTGACAGTCATGTCAAATTGTGGTTGTATTTAACAAGAAAGCAGGATAAAATGGGCAATCAGATGTGGTTTTGTTGTTGCACATAATGGTTACCCGTTGTACTTAAGACTTGATACAGGGAAGTACCATATAGCCAATAACGTGATAATTTTGCCCCCCCTCTCCACCCCCCCCCCCCCAAAAAAAAATCACCCCTCCCCATACTATTTATGGCAGTAATGCATGAAATGAGCATAGTAAAATGAAACTGTTAGTCTTCGCACTTTACACGCAGCTAAAGTATATTGTTACATTTGACATTTTGTATGCAATAATCACTCATGTCTGCTTTCATACATCTTGATGTTGGGGGCAACGTAGTCCTCACGGGTGTGGTACATTTCTTTCACATATTTTAGAAATTCAGAAAAAATATTGGCACAAAAGAAAAAACTGTAAATTGGCACGGGACTTGTATGAAAACTATTTTAAAAATAGAAATATATAGTTTATATAGTTGCGGCTACGTATGTTCGATATTGACTTTTGTTCGGACGTAAACCGTTACACACAGAAACCTCCCACTGCAGTGTTTGCAGTATTTCTTGCAGGCTGTGGCCCGCGCGCTGGAGTAGACGTGTGTATGTGCATGCAATGTTATACGCATACTCATCAATGTACATCAAGATGCTTGTTGTTTGTATGTAAATTGAAACCCGTATTTTCTGATGATCGGTAGTAAAAAATACATTTATCTCGATAACCTGAAATCCCAATCATTGTCTACGACTGAACGCATGTTCTCTGTAAGAATAGGGTGGAATAAAAATTGTGTGTGTTGGGGGGGGGGGGGGGGGGGGGGGTGAGGAGTGGGGCCTTGTGTCAAGTGTGCAAAAGTAGTAAACAACCCCCCCCCCCTCACAATTGAAAGGAAAATGTAAAACATGAAAATATTAGCACAAGTTCCAAGAAGCTGCATTGCCAGCGCTCCTTAGATGGTATTCAGCTTTATTTTTCCCTCGGTACCATGATTAAATAAAATGCTCACAGTCTTCAGCCCCGCGAAATGTAGCAGTGAGTCAGATAATTTGTGAAAATATAATTGGTTATTGATTCCTTGTCGATTGACTGGTTATAACCGGTTGATGTGGTGGGACTGGGGCTGATGTCTGTGGCGGGGCGTCTTTGCGTGTAGGTGAATGAGAGAGCCAGCCGCGTGTTCCTGTACGTGGCTGTTATATAACAAATTCCCGATGTAGATACTGTAGGCAAGAGGCGATTCGGTTATATGAAAACGTAACGCATCATTATTTTCTGAACGATCGAAACCTATACACAGTCTATACAGCATTTCTGCCCGACGCGACATCAAATTGAATGGACCTGTCGGTAGACGGCCACGCGCCAGAATTTGTGCTATTTACCTGCACAGGCAAAAAAAAAAAAAAAAAACAATACCAGGGAACACGACGCCGTATTCGGAAACCAGTGGTTTTGTGGTTCTTTTGTGTTTTTGGGTAATTACTGGATGGCTTGATTACGGAAATGAGCAGGTGCCTATGAAATTATTTGTACATACGGAAAGCAATGCCCACGGCCTATGTTGTGTGGCTGTCTATACACATTGGTCGTCAGTAGGCTATATGTGCATTCAGTGCATTGCTACTCGTCTCCGTGTCTTATACGCCTGCGCTCTAGCTCCCTAGAACACTGGCTCTAATTTCTCCAGTGCTTTCCAGAAGCCAGAGATTCCCAGTATTTTATACATTTGGCTTTTGATGTACAGGAATAGCAAGATCACGATATGTTATGTTGGGCAAATGGAATGACGGAATGTGAACCTGATTTTTTCTTAAACGGTGCCTGTGATTCTCAATATTTCTTCTCTGCGGCTCTGCGCCACGTCGTGGTGCTGAAACGGACAGCGCCTGTGCTGAAGGATTCCATCACGCCGCCGAGCTATAGGAATTTTCCCCCCTGTGCCAAATCCAGTGACGCTTACTCCCGGTGTTTTTGTTTTTACTTAAATCTGAATTTTTCCGAAAATTTTGGGAGAGTATTTAAACATCCACATGGATTATAACAGGTCGGGCTTTGGAAAATATTTGTTTCTTTCTGGGGAATTGCTACTGAGGAATAAGGACTACAATTTACAGCGTTTGATTTGAAACGTGAGTATTTACCGATTTTTTCAATGAATGATATTCTTGGCAAGCTCGATTACGTTTTCTGAGACGGCATCAAATTAAATGTCTGGCTAGAACGTTTAGTAATGTGATCCATTTTGTTTTCCTTATGGTTGCTTTTTCGCGATTTTAGCATATGCCTTGTATTGTCATTGTGTTTTAGTTTTTTAAGATCAGATTAATCAAATGAAATACTCAGTTTTTTAAAATCATTTGTTTGTAATATTGATTTATGTGCTTCCTCCGAACCTTTAACTGATGTTATCTGTGATGCACTATAAGCGATTGTGTTATTTGGCCTGCTATAATAACGATTCACCTTGAACGATCTCGCTATCACCTGCTTTATGATTAACCTTTTCTTAGACAGACTAATCGAATTTAATTCTATTTTCCCCATTTCTTCCTTCACGTATATATATATATTCGTGTTCATGGGCCAAATTGGCTGTTTTTACCAAATTAGCTTTAAAAGTTTGTTTAAAAGTCATTGTAGCCTATGCTGTATATTGGCATTATCTGGGGCTGGAGGCCTGATTTACTGACATTGCCACACACACACACATAGGCAGATCAAATTGCGGTAACTAAAAGTAGAATCGTTAGCTCATGCAATCATGCGTTGTCTTCTACTTGGGCAAGGAAAGGTTTAACGGTTTATTAATATGTAAGGAGTGAGGTAGCAGGACGACGTTGTGTCCCTCGAGCGCTAAGCTGCGCTGCTGATTAGCTGAGCAGGTCTCAACGCGATGGGGTGCACAAACCTTTCAACCGTCCCATCTTTTGGCTAACGAACTAAGGTTATTGGCAACCAGGTTATGCATTTTTTACACCTCATCATTCTTCTTATGCTGTATTAATTTGGACGTTTTAAGACAGTATATAGGCTGTTTATTATAGATATTCCTGTCTACAGCTGTGCATATTTTCCAAGGAAAAACACTATGAAGTCCTTTGTTAAATCAATAAATCGACTGTAGAGCAATTAAAAAAAAGTATTTGGGTATATTAATATTTGTCCGTAAATCGCATGATATTAGGTTTCACCCACATTGCTTTAGTCATTCAGCTTTATAATTAACAAGTGTTTTTTGCCACCAAGTTTGGTTTGTGTCCAACAAAACATAAATTAATGCATTTGCATGAGTGTAATTGTGGACCAAAATCGTAAATTCAGCGAATTGTCTTACAAAAGTCCAGAGTTCTCAGTTAATTGTGTGTTCGCATAAATTCGTATCCTTTTGCGATTATTTATGTCATTATTCCGCGAGTCGTTCCAGTGAGACCGAACAGTTCTTATATTCGAATAAAGCATTCGAAAGAACTATAATTCTGGATATGTGGAGTCGTTATTGAATTCCTGCAAGAAGACCTCAGCTCTCATTCAAGTGAACCTTGGGCTGCACGTACCCTACAGTCCTTTTGATGTAAAACGCCATCTCTGTTTTGATTTAATTATCTATGTGCAATGATACAGTAGTACTGAATGCCTTGACATAATTGTTACAGATAAACCCCTTAGAATCATAAAAACTTAATCAAAGTTATGGCCAGTGGATGTTAAAGGCAGAGTTAGTTGTATCTGTAGGATTAACTACACCGTTTGAATGGTGTAATTGCTGGAATGGAAAGTATAATTCAAGCTCACATCTCTTGGGCAGGTTTTTGTGCAATTATACAGAAGTTTTAAAGCTTTAACCCCAGGGTTGGATAATGTTTAATAATCTAAAAAGGTAAATATGAAAATAAATGAATGGTGAAATGCATAGATGATGGGTGGGGTTAGGGTGGGGATACGTGGGGGCGGGGCCCTGGTGCAGTAGTATGGGGGCGGGGCCCTGGTGCAGTAGTGTGGGGGCAGTAAGGGTGACTCAGGGCGTGCTGAGCTTGTGTGCGTACGTGTGTATTTGATTGGTAGTGTCTGAAAATCCAGGCCTTTGTGTGTATCACCGTCTTCCACCATGTCATACAATATTGTGACACGTATATGTTACGCGATGCCTCTCGCTTTTTAAAGTGGGCCTCGTCCGGTTCTGAACCGGAGAAGCTCATGTTTTGCTTGATAGGATTCCACGGAGCACTGCATAATTTATTAACTTTGTCACTCTCATCCATGATCCCGGTCCAGGGACACTGCATTGCTCGCGGTTTTGTCCCGTGTTATCCCCCAGTGCAGCTGGGTGCTGGTGAATTTCATGCCTCTGCTTAGGGGTTGCACTGCCGTGCCCAGCACAGCTCTCAGGTGACGAGTCCAGCAGACTTGGGTCTAATACGTATTTGTTTTGGATTCAAATACTTTTCTCTGCTCTGTTGATCTTGCCTGGTGTAATTGAGCCTGCCAATATGACCAGGAGGTAGGCGTTGCACTTTTTGAGAGTATTTCATTGGTTCCAATGCACCAGACAAGATCAGTAAAGTGTAGAAAAGTATTTGAATCCAAAACAAATACGTATTTGACCCAGGTCTGGAGTCCAGTGGCTTAGCTGCTACACTACGCCGCTGCCTGTTGACTCTGCTGCATGCTACAATTAAAAAAATTTTAATACACATTCCTGGGATGGGAAAAGAAATAATTTGCAAGGAAAAATTCAGGAAATTTGAATGGCTTTGTAGAAACAAGTTGTAATGTGCCAGCCGTTGGATTCAGAGATAATTCCTTAATTAAGTAGCTTTATATAGAGACTTGAGGGCATGTGTGATCGGGAGGTTTAAAGATTGTTCTGTGTGGCCTTGTTAGGTGAGATTATCCAGGGGAGATTTGGAGCTCCTGTGCAGCAACTTCAAATCTCCTGGCCCTCCTGCTCCGCTCCCTGTGTTCGACAGTGTTTAAAACGGATGAGATCTGCTCCTCAGGGTGCTGTCCGCCACCAAGAGCCGTAAGCTCTGCAGTGATACCGCATCCTCTCTGACTCCAACTCCCATCATCCTCCCTACCTCCAACTCCTATCATCCTCCCTGCCTCTAACTCCCATCATCCTCCCTGATTCCAACTCCCATCCTCCTTCCTACCTCCAATTCCCATCATCCTCCCTGCCTCAAATTCCCATCATTGTCTTTGCCTCCAATGCCCATCATCCTCCCTGCATCCAACTCCCATCATCCTCCTTGCCTCCAACTCTCATCATCCTCCCTGCCTTCAATGCCCATCATCCTCCCTGCCTCCAAGTTCTGTCATCCTTCATCTCCCTTGGAACACTTTTCTTGGCCTGTGTGCTGTGTTTTGGTGTGTAATATTAAAACTTTATCCTTCCAAGTAACAGTGAGCACAGTGGTGCTCTGTGATCTGTTCTTCAGGGGAACACTAGTGGCAGTATGTTTATGTCATGACACGGATTGCAACAGTATGAAGTTGTTCTGCATTTTTTGGTCTTACATTTTGATTTTCAAAGGTACACTGATGGAGGCTGGTAGAACTGTGGCATGTATATGCATATGTGTGTGTGCACACAGTCGGGTGTGGCCCAGTGGCCCAGCAGCAGGATCTCTTGATGGCTGACTTTTTCATCAGTTTCAAAAAGTCAACAGTTTCCCTGAACTTAAACTCTGGAAATGCAATGTCATGTTTTGCATTGGGGATAAAAATGAACAGAAGTAATGGAGATATTGATTGAAGCATTACAACGTTATGGAACCTAGTTGGTTTGGTTTGAGTTTAACCCACCTTACCCCCTGACCCCACCATGTGAAATGAGAAAAAAAGAAACATACTGTAGTGCAAATTACTTAAATAAAAAATCTTTAGTATGTTGGCCCTAATATCGACACCAGAATGTTACTGCTTTTTGCTCTTCAGCTTAAGAACTTAATCAGGTGTGATGGCCATTTGTGATTTGTATTTTTTTTAAAGAACATAAGGGTATTGAAAAACAACAGCACCATTGATTTTCACAGTTTCATTATGGACTATATAAGCAAGCTTTCTATCCTTGCCATTTTCCTCACTGTGGAGTCATATACTACCCGTATACTTGGTTTGTGCATCCGCAGGTGTCTGGCCTGACCATCAGTGGGTCTGACCAGGAGTAGCTGTTAGGGCGATGAGGTGGTTGCATCATCATTGTCTCTTGCCTGAGCACCTGTGGGATGCACAGTCCTTCTATGTTAAGACTGTGCAGCTCAGCTGCTGGAATGTGGGGTGGTCGGAAGCAGTAACCGATGGTGCTTTATTAAGTATGCCATGTTTTTGCAAGTATCTGTAGCATAGTAATGAATAGTGAAGTGATTGATTGCAAGGTTAAAAAAGAGCTTTAAAACTTTCTATTTTCAAAGGCTCCAAATGCTGTGAATGCATATTACAGAAAATCACTTGCATTCATTATCAAAAATATATGTGAATTTCAGGTGTGTATATTTCATTCATTCATTTATTTGTTGACTCGATAATTTATCTCCCTTTTCATATGCTATTGGGGCTGGAAGTAAAGATATTTTCCCTTTGGTAGGTGAAGGTTACCAGCCTACTGTTTTCAGTGTTCCTCGCGAGACACATTAGCAAGTTAACTAGTAACGTTGACAAAAATTTTGAAGGAGATATAACATTCTGCCAAGTAAAAACTAGGTTCTGTCTAGGTTAAGAAGTAGGTTCTGTCATGCCGCTTGCGTGTCTGTAGTCGCAGTGGATTGTGGTCATTGTAGTTATTGTGATGGTTATTTCTGCGCAAACTGTGTTTAGTAGCCTTTAAACAAGACCAGGTTAAAACCTAGTATATGGCTGGACCTAACACATGTGATCCGGCCGACCAATGGTGTGACTTCATAACTTGGCCGACCAATGGTGTAACTTCATCACTCACTCAGTCACTCACTCAGTCGGTCACAGACATTTGCGTTCGTAGGGCTGGCCCCGCTGTTGCGGTCCAGCCAAAAACGAGAACATAAAAAAGTACCATACCGAGCTTGGAGAAAACACAGTTTAATCGACCAAATTAAGACAATTCAAATAATCGAACCGACGCAGATCGATTAATTATTCAAACTCCGAAAAAACACCAAAATGTCGGTTAATTGCTCAATACTACCCGCTGGTATTTCAGCAACTCATTTATGTATTAATTTGTTAAAACATGGCCTTAGGCCTAACTGGACTGTAAGTAATGAAATTAGAGGCATTTAAAGCGCTGTGTTGTAGCTCACTTAAGGCTAACTCACTTGTGCGGTTTGGTGCGTGATGTCTTGGATAAATGGACATTTGCTCACTGACAAACAGGCTGTTAGTAAAACAGACCTGAATTTTACTGCAGAGCGTCACAGTAATATTAAACAAACCGCCCTTTTCAAAAGTCACTTATTACTATTGCATGTATTTATCAACAATGATGCATCAAATTGGTTTTTGTGGAGAGGTATTGATCCAAAACTGTGTTAACGGCTTGTGGTTGAGGTCCTATTAATTGTTATACTTCTGATAAAATATGTGGATTCAGATTATTATTGTTATTATTATAATTACTGGGTGCAGTGCATATGCTTATAATGAATGTCTTCTGGAAGACTTGATTTTGTAAGTTTGTATCCTCTGGTGAAACATTGTGATTATTCAGTGGTGTAGTAGATAGTGATTATTTGGTGGTGTTAAATAGATTGTGATTATTCAGTGGTGTAGTAGATCAAGATTATTCAATATTGTGTTACAGTTTGTGATTATGTAGTGGCGCAGTACCGATTGTGAATGCAATTTGATTCGTTTTATTTTCTTCCCCTTGCGTAACACTGTTAGCGTGGTGGCAGTAGAGGGTTGTGAAAATGAGGGTTGTGCAAAAACGTTTGCTTTAAAATAGAACCTTCTGAAAAGTGAAGGACAAGCCAAGTGATGGAGGGCTCTTCTCCCCCATTCTAATTCACTTCCATGTGGCTGCCATCTTCCATTTGCTTAATGCGCAAAAGTTTCCCGAACTAAAGTCTGGATAACACTGGTAGTTTTCAAGGTGCCCCCTAGTGGTTATGAGAAGGCTAAGAATAATGTATTCCTTTTTTAGGTGTATGTTTTAATGCGTTATTTGTCCATTGGGACCCTCCTGCTCTTTTGGTGTGCAGAGTAATGGTTGTCTGCTGCGACTGAGTTTTCCTTGCGGTCCATGGGGGAAAGAGCTTGAGAAGGCCTGCCCTAATGTTTCCTTTCTCCCCCCGTGCAGAGCCGGCTGTCCTGGATGGTATCTAACTAAAGTGGAAGCTGTAAGCAGGATGAAAACATGGCCGCGCCCCTTATGGCACCACCAGGACCTGACAGCTTCAAAAAGTTCTCCCCGGAGTCTCTGGTCAACATCGAGAGGCGCATCGCCGAGGAAAAGGCCAAGAAGCCGCCCAAGCCCGATAGCAGTCACCGCGACGATGACGACGAGAACAAGCCCAAGCCCAACAGCGATCTGGAGGCGGGCCGAAGCCTGCCCTTCATCTACGGGGACACCCCTGCGGGACTGGTAGCAGTGCCCCTGGAGGATTTGGACCCTTACTATTTGAATCAAAAAGTGAGTCTTCCCACAACCCCCATTCCCTGCCATGTTCCATAATCCCGCCTCTCGGGCTAGGAAGGCCACACCCCCACCTGCTGCCAGTAACAGGGGCAAAAGTAACTCCCATGGAGGATGAATGGGTGGGGCATGGCATGGTGTGGTGTGGGGCTATGTGGGTGTCCAGTGGATGTAGCAAGGTTTTGAAATTTTTTTTAATGTATTTGTTTTCATTGTAAACTTGTTTATTTTTTCAGCTTCTGTACTGTTTTGGCATTTTTCAAGTCCAAAGACAGACATGTTACCAGTGGTAGAGTGGGAGTGGGTCAGGTAGGAATATTACATGTGCGTGAGATCAGGTGGGCGGAGTTGAATGGGAGTGAGGTAGATGTGTGGGCAGAATCAAGTGGTAAGAAGATTGGATGGGTGAAGTCTATCAAAGGTGAGATGTGGTGGGAGGAGTCAAGTAGGAGTGACATGGAGGGGGCGGAGTCACAGGAGTGGAATCTGGCAGGAGCAAGGGGACGGGGTTGTTGGGGGTTTGATGGGGCAGGACAGGGTCATAGTGCTGGCCATGTTTGTTGGGCTAGCTGATGGAGAGCGTGTGAAACTGGAGAGCGTCTACAGCAAGGACAGATGCCTATGACCCAAAATGGCAGCAGTGTGTCTAGCAGGTATGGAACTATGATGGATTTTTATTTTGGGTGTGGGGGGGGGGGGGGGGGGGGGTGAAGTGTCCTAGGCTGAAGCTCCTGCCCCCCCCTGGAGAATGGGACCGCTCACATCCAGCCACTAAATCGGATTACTTCTCTTTCATTTGTCCCTTTTATAAAGAAAGCAGATTGCCACTGGCAAGAAGCCTTCTCTATTGAGAAGGCCCAAACAAGGCCCAGATTTAATGTATGAGAAGTAAAACCATTCATCTGAAAAAGCTCAGTACAAACACAGTGAAAAGGGGAAAAAAATCTGAATAAGATTGTGGCCCTGATCTTAAAGGGGAATCACTCATTAATTGAGCAGTGCCATAAGGCTTTCAGGTAAGTTGGGTCACATGAGCAGGCTTTCAAATCTGGTGCGTCTTTCACAAACATGACTCAGACTGAGGATAATTATGCTTTATTTTTTTATACCTTTTTTTTTTTTACACAAAACCCAGATACCTGTTTGGTGTGAAGTTGAGGTGATATTCAGCGATTGACTAATCAAACAATATTTTGAACATCTGCAGTTGTTTTTGTTATTTGCTATGTGTGAGCTGTGTATATGTTTCCAAGTCACACAGTAAGATGGTGATAATGGGGATAATGGGGGAGAAATGAAAATTTGTTTCCTCACTCTGCCCTCTTTCCCCCACCCAACCATGCTGGTATGCGGGGAGTAATGTGGGAAAAGTTCCCATGATGCACTTGGCTCAGCTCCTCTCAGCTGGCTGCCACCTCTGTACTGTGGCGACACACTGCTCTATTCAAAACTTGGGACGTCATTTACAGGGTGACCTCTCTCGAAGTAGATAAAATTGAAGCAGTGAAGCAGCTGAGAACAAAAGAACCCACTTCCTACTTTTTTCCCCTGGAGATAGTGCCTGGCTCGATATTCCATCTCTGCTGCACTGTTCCGGCCGGAAAAAAGCTTGAAACGCAGAGCAGGGACGGCGACGTTGAAAGGCCTCCCTTTCGCTGCCTTTCTGTCTTTCATCTGCCAGAAGCGTTGTGGTGTATCTGTGGTAAATTCACCTCCGGTGCAGTTTTATATCAGCCCATAAAATGGCCACAAGCAATGTGAAAAATTAATAGAAGCTCTCTGAAATAATCTTAATGCCAGTTGTGATAAAACGGTAATTGTGTATGTGTGTGTGCTTATTGCAACGATTATTTAGAGCTGGCATAGGCGTCTAGTGCTATCCACGCTCCTTATATACTTTTTAATTGTGTTCTAATGGTGGGAAGCAGAGAGGGTTGCAGATGGAGGTGAGATCACAGAACAGGAAGTGCTGTGGCAGGGAGTCAGATGACCCGGTCTCAGGCTGATTGGAATGTGGGTTGAGAACAGTGTTGCCAAGTCCGCTTATAAAACGTGACTTTGGGCTTCTTTTTTCCAAAGTCACTTTAAAAAAATTATGGGTAGGCTATTCCCCCATGTTTCACAATGCCCTCCCCCCCCCCAGTTCTTAATCAATTTCTACCCCGCCCAGACTTTCCCCCGGTTGTCAATTCCCAATACCTACACTCCCCCCCCCCCCCCTCCGGTTATCTATTTCTACACTCCCACCCTGGGGTCCTCAGTAGCTCTTCCACTTCATTGGGCTTGTTTGATTGTTTGATGACAAAGTCGCTAATCCGTCTTGGTAAATCTGGCAACGCTGGTTGAGAGCCGGCTGCCCTGTGGACTTTGCCACACGGCCTCCCCTCCAGGATATTCACTTAAACTCCTAAAGGTGCGTTTGGCCTGCATGGTGTGGGCCAGCAGCATGCTGGCTGACTTCAGACCGAGCTGCTGGGGGAGTGATTAGCTCAGGGCAAAGGAAACCGCAGGCCCTTTGTTCCAGAGCCCCCAGCCTGTGGGTTTAGAACGATAGAAGTCCAAGCCCTGAACAGTCCTTGCCAATAGCAACCCTCACTGATACAGCCTATGGGCTAGAAGTCCTCGCCAAAACTAACCAGTGGGGGGGGGGGGGCAGGCAATAAAAGGGCTCCACATTAGGGCAGCCAATGAGAGCCCACACCAGGAAAACCAGCAGTCACTTTTATCTAACTGCTTGAGAATGTTCTTTTATGGAAATCCATTAAAGATCATTTCCAGCTTTATGTGGGAGATTATTTAATGCTCTTACTGTCAATAGAACCTGAACGAATCAGATTACCCATGAGGTAAGTTTAGAGGGTCACTTCAGAATTTTGTGCGAGTGTGAGACTGTACGTGCGTATGTTTGTGTGTGTGTGTGTGGGTGTGAGAAGCTCGTCCAGCTAAGGACTGCTGTGTTCTTCTTCCACCATGCTGTTAGGTAACTGTTAGGAGATCGGCTCAGGAGTAAAATGGGCACCCTCGATGAAGCGCGCTGCTTCTAGAAATTCTGTGAAATTTTGGCTGGGGGAGGGGGAGGTGCATGTGCACTCTCTTATCCTCATTATCAGTCCTTTCCAAACCTCCGTCACGCTGGCTACCCCTGTCTCCTGTCTCTCCAGCAATGGGGGTGGGGTTAAAGCAAGCACATTAGGATTCTGCAGTAGGCAGGCCCTGATGAATTGCTAGGTCCCCGATTTTAGTGATCTGGCATGTTTCTCACAAAGGCTAGCGATGTTAGCGCCTGTTACGGGGGCCCTAGCGTTTTCCCTGGCAGTGCTTTTGGATTGAGGCGCAGCGCAGGGCATTGTCCTTACATCCCCACCAGGGATGAGGGAAGCCTCTTTCTGCTCTCCTTTATGGGGTAGCGAGCTGCAGGCTTGTTTTTTAACCCTGTACAAAACTTTGGACTGTGCTGAAGTCACGGAGGGGAAGAGCAGGGGGGCAGCGGAATAGTGGGGTCTGGGAGTGTCAGGCTGCAGGGAAGGGATTACACAGGGATGGGAGTAGGAGTGGCTTAGCAAGAGCACTATCGCCTAAACCTATACATACGTACTTACGTAAGTCACTATGGGTAAGAAATTCTAAATAACTAAACAGGACTGTACGAGTGTAGGAGTGGGGTTGGGTGCGGGTGTATGGTTGGGGGATGTAGTGTATGATTTGGTGGGGGGGGGAGGGGGGAGGTGATGTGAACCAGCGTGGCGTGTGCATGGGGCGCGGTTTCCCCAGAGCCAGTTTGGCTGAGCCGTGCGGTGTGTGTGATAAATGAAGCGGACTCTGATGACACAGCAGCCTTGGTCTCCCGTGGGGGGCTGGGCTCTGCGGAGTCGATACCAGCAGCATCGCCTGACGCACCCGCTCGCGCCCACCGATGTTTCAGACCGCTGCGCTGGCGGACAGGATCCGCTTTCCAGGGCTGTAGGGGTTAAAGACAATAAAATGCCCGGAAGCATATGTGTACCTCTCTGTGTGTTAGCCTCCGCTGTGTTAGCACCCTGCTGCTTGAGCTTATTCTGTGGGACTGTGTCAGAGAGGATCCACCCAGCTGTGCTAATGCCTTACCGTGAACGTGCATGCGCGTGTGTGTGTGTGTGTGTGTGTGTGTGTGTGTGTCGGGGGGTATGCCCGTGTTCTTGTGCGTGCACCATGAGTTTGTGGTGGTGTGGTCCACTGCCTTCAAATGAATACAAACGGCATTGTGTTAGCGAAGCTAACAGCATCTGTTATCGTTTGGAGTGTGAGGGCTTCTGAAGGAGAGAGGCTGAACTGAGGGCTTTGGTCACTGAGTGGAAGGAGGCTTCAGGACCATCTGAGGAATCAGCTGTGTTTTTAGATTACAGAGATGACCGTTTGATTCCCAGGAGGCAAATACTGGACCCTGACTTGATCAATACTCTTCACTGATATGCTCTGATCTCTCTCTTTCCCTCTCTCACTCTCCCTCCCTCTATCTCTCGCTCCCTCTGTCTTCTGTCCCTGTCTCTCCTGCTCTTGTTCACTGTCATGCTCCATCTCTCTCTCTCTCTCTCTCTCTCTCTCCCTCTCTCCCTCTTGCTTTCTCTCCCTCTCTCTCTCTCTGTCCCTCCTCTCTGGTCTGATAATGCTGCAGTTCCCCCAGTCTGTGTGTCTGCCACTGTGCCACTCTGCTGTGGATTATGAAATTTTCAGTAGCTTTGCATCAGTCATGCTTTTGGAACAAAAGCTGTGTGCGTTTGTGTGTGTGTGTATGTGCATGTGTGTATGTGTGTATGTGCAGTGTGTGTGTTTGTGTGTATGTATGTATGTGTGCGTGTGTTGTGTGTGTTTGTGTGTATGTGTGTGTGCGTGTGTTGTGCGTGTTTGTTTGTATGTATGTGTTTGTGTTCTGTGTGTTTTTGTATATGCGTGTGTATGTGTTTGTGTGTGTGTGTGTGTACTGTGCGTCTTTGTGTGTGTGTGTGCTGTGCATGTTTGTGTGTATGTGTGTGTGTGCTGTGCGTGTATGTGTGTGTGTTGTGCGTGTTTGTGTGTATGTGTGTGTGTGTGCGTGCTGTGCGCTTCTGTGTGTATGCGTTTGTGTTTGTGTGTATGTACTGTATGTGTGCGTGTGTATTTGTGTGTATATGTGTGTGTTTGTGTGTGTTTGTGTGTATGTGTCTGTGTGTGAATGTGCGTGCTGGCATCCTCCCTCCCCAACTCCCCCCACCAAATACTATTTGGATCTCAGTTGTTGTTTTGGCAGGATTTCAGTATCTAAACAGGATATTGATTGTGATGCATTGATATTGATATTGATATCTGTGGAAGATTGAAATACATCTGATCCTAGTGGCTTGTAGTGTTAGCCATTCCATCTTTCTCCCCACATTGCCAGCGGCTTGTTTGTTTCTGTTGGGAGATGTGAGCTTGTCGCTTATGTTAGATTACATTTTATTCCATTCATTTATCAAACACTGTTGTGCAGAGTGGCTTAAAACCAAGTGTCCAAGGGAATTCAGAATGGGGAAAAATTAAGTAACAGCACAGAAATAGGATACTTAACATGTTTGAAGTTAGAAAGAGTATAGTCAATGATTGCTTCAGTCAGTTTATTTGTAATCTTTAATCTGGTCAGCCGGCTAAGGTGATGAGCATATTCTAGGCTATCAGTACATTTTATAAAGCTGACTGAATATCCACTAACCTGGCAACACAACCCGAGTTGCATGAAGCGGTAGAGATGAAGCCATGAAAGGAGTAGCATCAGCGAGAGGCTTGTTTTTAAAGATCCCTTCAGCCCTGCAGTCTGGTCGGCTCTGTACGCGATGAGCTCCCCGGTCCCCATTTTGCAGGAACATTTCTAAAGGTTCTTTCTTGTCAAACTTTTGGTCTTATTTTTTGAGAATTATTACTGCCCACCATTGGAATGCAGAAATAAGACCTTGAGAGCTGTTTGAGGTGTAGAAACTGTCCCCCTGTACCTTATCCTGCAAGGTCCTCATTGATACCATAGATTTAGTGCACGATTTGGGGTAACCCCCCCCCTGCAGGGCCCCCCCCCCCCTTGGCTCTAAGTGGTGTGCAGTGCAGCTGTCCCTGCAGGGCTTAATGCAGGGGTAGGCCTAGTAAAAGCAGAAGAACGGCTTGCATGAATGCGCAGGCGAACCTCATCAATCTTTCACGCAAATTGCGATGTTTTATTTAAGCGGTTGCGAGGTCGTCCGCTCCTGCTTCAGCGCGGTCGCTCCGTGAGCAGAGCTCCGGCTGAGGTGGGCCTGGCGACCAAGCTGAGGGAAGGGAAGATTGTTAAACGAGGGCATGAAGTGGATGCACCCCCCTCTCTCCCTCCCTCCCCCCCTCAGCAGCGCACGCCGCCAAGGCCTCAGGCTCCACTGTATGTGAGCCTAATATATGACACCCCCCCCCCCCCCCGCAACTGTTTAAACAGCCCGCAGACCTGTGGCAGCAGTCTGCTGTAGCGGTCTCTCGCCCGGTCATTCAAGGGCGCCTCTCACCACTCGGTTGATCAGCGGTGGTTTTTGGCTCTCCGAGGTGCCACCGGCAGCACCCCCCCCCTCCCCCCCTGGACTGTACTTAGCGGCTGTGTCAGATGGTAGCAGTGTGTGGTGGCGGAAACGTTAACGTGGGTGTCTCCAGTTTGAGCGCATTCATTGCAGGGGGAGAAAAAGGAAAGGGTAATGGGTACCCTGTGAAGGAGTGTCCACTGTGCTGTTTTTCACATGTTTATGGAGAGGAGAAATGGCTCAGAGGTTCATTACATTACATTACATTACAGGCATTTAGCAGACGCTCTTATCCAGAGCGACGTACAACAAGTGCATAGGTTTCAAGATGTAGAGGCGCAAAAGAAACACTAGAGTGAAGTAAGGATCGTAGTGCCAGAAGTGACCACATCGATCAGGTTCCCTTCTAAGTACAAAGATCCAAAAAGGAAATGGAAGAAAGAAATCCCCCCCCCCCTCCCCAGTGCTGTCTGGTCACGTCTTGTCTCTAAGAGCCAGTGGCCCATTTGCAGTGGATGTAGTTTGGCTTGTTCAGAGTGCCTCACTGAAAAACTGTAGATGTGTACTTTTTATCCTGGATGTATCATGTTTATGATCGGTCACAGTATACCCACGCATGAATGATGTTGTAGTTCCCAGGGGCTGGGGTCTTCTGTGCATTGTGGGTGCTCAGTGGAGTTCTATTGTACAGGAAGCTAAATTTCAGGTTGTGAGTCTGGATCTCCAAAAGGCCTATTTGGCATACTGCATTTTACTATGCAAACTAGCATTGCATACGCATAATAAATCGCTCTGCAATATCACACTTTCAAAATGATTTCTGAAATTATTTATATTGTTCTCATTTTTCTTATCTTTATTTTTCCATAATTGAAAAAAGCTTACATTATGTCAGTTTAATTTGAATGTACTGCGTTGTGTGCCTGCATGTTGCTAATTATACCCTATGTTCTGTAGGTTTCAGTAATGTTATATTGTTATAGTTTTGTGCTAGAAGAGGAAGCTGGGGCTATTATTATTTCATATTGGATGTATTAAACATTTAGTACTACATATTAATTGTGTTATATGACCTCATAAAGTAATGTGTGACACGCAAATTTCTTCTCCTGTTTAACATCTCTCTCCCTCCCCTTCCCCCTCTCTCTTCCTCCCGCCCTCCCTCTCTTTTTTCTCTTCACAGACGTTTATAGTGCTAAATAGAGGGAAAACAATCTTCCGCTTCAGTGCCACACCTGCCTTGTACTTCATAAGTCCTTTTAATCTTGTTAGGCGAATAGCTATTAAAATTTTGATACATTCATATCCTTTTTCAAATGGAAGTGCTGTTCAATGCTTCCTGATGTTAATGATGATGACGATGGTGACATGTCGGTGACGACTATGACAGTGTTGTGATAATGAATGTAATGGTAACGATAATGACTGTTACAGCGACAGTGATGATGACGATGACAATATCACGATTGTGACAGTGTTGACAGCAATGATCGTGCCGTTGATAATAATTACCCTTATCGTGACAGTGTGATGATGGTAATGCGATGATGACTGCAATGACAATGGTGACGATGTTGACGGCCATTATAATGGGAATGACAATGAAGGTTACAGTGACAATGATGACGATGATGATAATGGCTACGAGGATGAAGGTGACCTTGTAAAAGAGGTCTTGAGGTGTCTGAGTTGCTCTTCCTGGGACTTGATTTGTCCTTCCTCCTCTTTTTTATACTTTTACCTCAATGATATGGAAAAAACATACATACATAGCTTCCTGTGGTGTGCTTTTTCCTGTTGATTAAGTCTATGGCTGCATAATTACACCTGCATGATGATCAACTGCCTTGCCTGGGAGCAACAGCAGTGTATACGTTTTTCTGATCTCAGTTCAGCAGGTTTTGGGTCGGTGGCCTTTGTTGATAAGCATGTGATAAAGGTTGAGTAATGTAGCCCCAGGCAGCATAAGGAAATTCTGATGAGGGGGAATTATCTAAAACATTTGTTTCAGCTGATTTTTAAAGGATTCATAGCATAGCATAGCTATCTTCTCATATTATCAGAGCTTAAATGACTTTTAGATCTTAAATGTAGGTTGTAAATCTGAAGTGAGGGTAGTGTTGATTTCTCGCCTCAGTAGCACAGAACTGGGCACGGGTGACTTTGGGTGTCCCAGAAGAGCAACTCAATTTCAGGGGTATTTCTTTTGTTTGTTGTGCAGTTAGTTTGAGGTGTAGTTGATATGTGATTGTACTGGATGTTTCCATTTCTTTCTGTTTTCCTTGACTCTCTCCCACTTTGTTCAGCATGATCATTATGTGTACAATTTTGACCAACTGTGTGTTCATGACTTTTAGCAATCCCCCAGAATGGTCCAAACAAGTAGAGTGAGTACCTCTTACACTACGTAACATTTTCACACGCTTATTTTTTAATGCTGCTCAATTCTCATACACAATTGTGTTTAAATGCGTACCTAACCTTCTCTAGATTTATGGAATATTAGTTTGTGTAGTAAGTGTGTATAATGTATTAATATAAATGCAGGCACTGTGAGGGGGCGGCAAAGCGTGTCCCCTGTGGCTGTTTGCTGTATGTACCACTTCAAGAAGAGTAAGGACTTGGATCAAATGCATTCTTTATTTTCCTCTAGGTACACCTTTACTGGAATTTATACCTTCGAATCAACTGTAAAAATCATTGCTCGTGGTTTCTGTATAGACAATTTCACATTCCTGAGAGACCCATGGAATTGGCTAGATTTCATGGTGATCTCCATGGCGTAAGTACACTCCCGCGCACCTGCACACTTGCCCCATTACCTGAAGTTTACCTGTGCCAGGGAATAGCATACAACGAGCTTAACTTGTCCTTTGGCCTGCACAATTTTTCCTGCCTAGTTTTAAATTAGTCTGGTCAGAAAGGATTTTATAGTGCACTTACTTGATTTCCTTTGATTTTTCATCAAGTAATTATTTTTGAGTTGTGATGAAACCCAAACAGTTTAGCAGCCCCTAGCTGTTTAGTTCCTTTGTACAAAATAGTGGCAAAGGAATGTGTTCTGAGAATGACAGAACATGAGAATTCCAGAATCTTTCTAAGCAGCTAGTGAAGCTTAGAATTCCAGAACCTTCACAAATGAATATGAAACATGAAAATTCCACAACCTTTACAAATGAATCTGAAACATGAGAATTCCAGAACATTCTCAAGGAGGAAGTGAATATGAAAGCAGAGAAATTTTCTTCCAAAGTGGCAGTTGGGTTCTTTCAGGTCATAGCTCTATATTTTATTTGCTGTTATTAATCAAATAGGTGTTATTCCTCTTTGGTTTAGGATGTGTAAAGGACCCCTTTTTTTCCTTTCTTCTTTCTATCACCTTTTCCTTTCCTCCTTTGTGTCATGCCCTCTACGTACAGTGGGGACCAAAAGTCTGAGGACATTATCAAGAACTGATTGTTTTCACTATTTATCAAGGGCTAGTACAATTATTATTCTCTGTTTATACGTCTTATTCAGGAATACATTATGTAAGTCAATGAGTCAAGAAAGCATTTTGGTATTTATTGTTAGTAATTGGCACTTTCTCAACCCTTCCCATTGTTTATATATTTATGGTTTTTGATGATCAGCCTTTTCCCTCTTCCCCTCTTCTGAAGCAAAACACTAGAGAAGGTAGTTTGTTATTATCAATAAAATTATTTTTAAAATAATTAGTCTGTATTGGAGATGTTTCAGTCAGGCCTTTGTGCTAACCACAGCACAGAAACAGCTTTGGTCAAAGTAGTGAATGACCTTCCACCGAGTGTAGATGCTGGTGGTGCAGACATTCTTATTTTACTGGCAGCTGCATTTGATATTATAGACCACTACTAATTAGCCCAAAAACACAGTGACAAATTATCCAACATACTTGGTCATCTCACTCTATAGAGTTGGCCTAAAGTAAGGAATCTAGGGCTCATTTTAGACCCTGACCTGAGTTTTACACACCGTATTGATAATGTTGTTAAGACTGCCTTTTTCAATGCAGGAACATTGCACGAGTGAAACCTTTCCTATTGTTGCATAATACAAAAAAATAGATTCATGGGTTTGTTTTCAGCCGCTTAGATTACTGTAATGCACTCCTCACTGGACTGCCAAAAAAAACCAACTGACTGACTTCAACTGGTACAAAATTATGCTGCCAGGATTTCGACCAAAACAAGCAAGAGAGAGCACATTACACCTGTTTTGGCCACACTTACTCTCTGCTTCCTTTAGAATTGATTTTAAGATTCTCTTACTGGTTTTTAAAGCTCTCAATGGTTTAGCATCTGCATACATCAGAGATTGCTTGTCTGAATTTGTTGCTAGCCTTGTTCTCACATCTGCTAAGGCCTGCTCACTCAGTATACCCGAAGTAAAACGCTAAAGAAGTGGAGAAGTGGCTTTTTATATTTATTTTTTAAATTATTTTAATTTTGATTCTTTCTAGCCTTTTACTGTTAGCATAACAAGTTATTTTGCACATGTCTTGTCCATGCACTGCAATCCATGTATGAAAAGGTGCTATACAAATGTAAATGTATTATCATTATAATAATTATTATTATTGATAAGATCCCCTTGTTCTTGAATAGGAAGTGTAATTGCAGTATCGTAATTGCATTATTCCTTGATAAATGATGAAAACAACAAGCACTTGCTAGTGTCCTCAGACCTTTGGTTCTGACAGAGCATTGTGCCTGATCTGAGAGAGGCCACTCCCCTTTCTCACTCTCCCCTCCCCCCACGCCATGTGGGCGTGGCCCCTGGATGAAAGCTCCATGTGCAGGCCGGCGTCCAGCTCTTCTGCTTAGCCACTACGAAACTGCTATTACAGAATTTTAAAAGCTTCACATAGTAACCCAGCACTGCTTTTGTCATATGGAACAATATTCACCCCAAAGGGGAGGTATAGATTTACCTACCATGATAACCTGAGTGTGTTTCAGGCACCCATTTGGGTTATTATGCAATGATGCCCCTGTCATTGAGGGTAAGAAGCAGACCCCCCGTCCCCCCACTTCCTCTCTTTTTGAAAACCAACAGCCCTCTTCCACCGTTTGAGTCAGAACCAGGCAGAACTGGGGAATTATGGTTTCCAAGCTTACTTTTTGAACATTTAAAAAATGATTATTCTTTATGGTGTGGAAGGAGAACTGCATGATCTGGAACCTTGCTGATAGTTAGGCTGACGCTCCCTAACCATAACCGGAACCAACGTTCCTGGTGCCTCTACTTACAGGATTACTGAAAATAATAGTTTAAATAAATAAATAAATATTGCTTTGCCTTTCATGTATTCAGCTTGGTTGACTCTCCACCCATGTACAAATCTCCCATGTGTAATCTGGGTTGCAGTTTATTACCCTGGTACTTTCTGTACTCTGGCCAGACAGAGTGGTCTGGAATCATAAACCTAAACCTGGAACCTGGAGTCCTCTCTGTTTTTTTGGTTTTTGGTTCCTGGTTCTTTTTTCTGGTTCTGATTCTGACAATGGAAACGGGACTGCTGACAGCTCAATGCACCCTCTCACCCCACGCTTCTACCCCCTCGCTCCCTGACCCCATTAATCAAGTCCCACTAAATTTCATGGTAAGGGACGGGGGTTGTGGTGGGAGGATACATGGAGCTGGGATCATTTCAATGAGTGAAGTTCCATTCTACAATGTGTGTATGTGTGTGTGTGTGTGTGTGCGCACACGTGTGTGTGTGTGTGTGTGTTAACAGATTACTGGTTAGAATGTCTCCCACAATACATCTACTATTACTACTCCTGCCAGTAATGAAAATAATATTTTTAAACTATGTATCATTGTTTGAGAGGAAATGTTATTATTCAGCTTCAGGGTAGATATTTCACTCTCCTGAGGAGACAGAGAAGTGAGCAGTCTGTCATGTGCGGTGTGCCCTAACGAAGCGCTACATGTAACTCTGGTTTGATTCTGCAGGTATGTAACAGAGTTTGTAAACCTAGGCAATGTCTCAGCTCTGCGCACGTTCAGGGTTTTGAGGGCTTTGAAAACTATTTCTGTAATTCCAGGTAAGGAAGCACACAGGGGGGGCGGGGGGAGAGGGGTTGGTGTTCCTGTACGTAGGTGTCGTATTTCTTTTCCCTTTTTTCTTTCTTTCCGTTCCTTTCCTTTCCATAGACGGGCTCTGTGAGTGACGTTTCCCCCTCCCGGTGGTGGGTGTCGTGGTGCCGTTGTGCGTTGTGTGTGGTTTTTTTGTCATTGGGTGTTTGTGTGTGATCCTTCCCTTATTTCAGATATGTCACAGAGTTTGTGGACCTGGGAAATGTGTCTGCGCTGAGAACGTTCAGAGTTCTCCGGGCGCTGAAAACTATCTCTGTCATTCCAGGTGAGACCAAGTTTAAACACTAAGGCTGAGCTCATCTTATTATTATTATTACTATTATTCTTATTCTTATTATTACTATTATTTTATTTATTTCAACTATTATTATTTCTACAAATTTTTATAACTGAGATGACCATGTATATTATTTTCTCTCCAAATTATCAAAAATGGTACCAATACATTTTTGATAGGCTTTGCAGTCTACTGTCAGTCTCTAGGCCACTCCCCATTGCCCCAAATTAGGCATTTCTTACTGAGCAAGGTTTCCAGTCAAATTGAACTGCTTTAGGTAGAATGTGGTCATACGCTTATGGGCCTCTTTAATATGGCACGTTCTAGAAAGGCAGGGAAGAATCAATGTGGTGATTTCTGATCTCCATTAGTCATGTCTTAACCTAGTGAAGACAAAACACCCGGAAATTAACGGAAATGAAAGTGCAGCCTGCAGTAGATAGTTTAGGTGGCAGAGCTTAAAAAGTGAGACGTTCCCTTGGCTTAATTTAAGTCTAAAATTAAGGTCAGATCTTAATTCTGTTCTTAGATTGTTTCCAGATAACTTGTCGGTTTGCACCTGTGTTTTTAGAAAGATAGAGTCGTGGCATCAAATGAAAAATGCGCATTACAGTTTTTACTCTTAATTGTAAATAAAGTAAGAGAGAGAAGGTCTTAACATATGGCTCTTCATTTTGGCAAAGCCAGATTCCAAAAGTAAACCCCATTCACCACCAGGCAGGTGAAAAAATAGGAAAATATGTTATCCCTCTTCAGCTTATAAACAGAAACAAAAAATTATGACAATAAAGGAACTTTCAGATTGGGAAAATTGAACTTTGGAAAGGTTTGTCTTGCGTAGGAGGTAATGTGTAAATACGTGTTGGTCTCCGGATGCAAAATGGCGCACCATTCAGTGTGATCCCTAGGAACATACCTGTTGTATATTTATGAAGACTGCCAAGCCTAGTGTGTGACCTTATGCTGCATGTTGCCTCGATCAAGTCACTTGCTATTAGCTTACTGAGAGCTTGGCTGACAGATTTCTTGAAAATTTGATTTCACCTTTTGTTCACTTTTTATATTTTTTTTGGGAATTGAACTTTTTGGTTTGGTTTGTCATTTATTTATTTGTATTTATTTTTGTTGGTTATTTTTTCTCTAGAAGTACATAAAAACATCTAACATGGAAAACATACAAATGAGGAAAATAAAAATAATAAAATTGAATTGGGAATATTTTTAATGAAAGATTCGATGATAGTTGTGCCCTGCGATAAATTGCCGACCTGTCCACGGTGTATTCCTGCCTGTCGCCCAGTGCACGGTGGGATAGGCTCCAGAACCCCACCGTGACCCTGACCAGGATAAGCGGGTATAGATGATAGATTGATGGATGGATTCCATGATGTTTTCATGCAAATCTTGGGAGGGAGGGGGAAGAGCATGAAACCCAGCCAATGATATTTGTCTAGTTTAGCAGGCTGTAAAAGAACACTCTCCAATGTGACTTTTGGATTTCCCGTCTACTGTGTGGTATGACATTCTGTTGCAATGGGATGGTACTTGATTTCTTTGCAACTTATTTTTATACGTAATCTTAAAACCATGTTTAAAAAATCATTGGAGGCCTGTTAGAAGTTTTGCTAGAGGTCCTGTTACAGACTTGATCAGAAGCCCCATTACAGACTCTATTACAGCCCCTGTTACAGACTTGATCAGAAGCCCCATTACAGACTATATTACAGCCCCTGTTACAGACTATCAGAAACCCCATTACAGACTCTATTACAGCCCCTGTTACAGACTATCAGAAACCCCATTACAGACTCTATTACAGCCCCTGTTACAGACTATCAGAAACCCCATTACAGACTCTATTACAGCCCCTGTTACAGACTGTCAGCTGTGTTACTCTCTGGAGGCCCTATTACAGACTCTATTACAGACTCCATTACAGTTACAGACTGTACAAAACCCCTCTCATAGATTATATCAGAAGCCCTGTCACAGACTGTTACAACCCCTGTTGCTCTGTTAGAGCCCCAATTAGACAATAAGAAGGCGTGTTACAGACTACTAGAGGCCCTAAAACAGATTCCATTACAGCCCGTGTTACAGACTCTATTAGAGCCCCTGTAAAAGCCTAGTTGGAGGAAATTTCAGACTGAATATGGGGCTATTTGTTGCACAACCAATCGGTTGGGCCAGGCAGGAGTTGGCGGGGGGCTTTTGAAAGTGAATCCGGCCTGTGTGAGGATTATGCCCCAGCTCTGGTTCCCCAGGCAGGGGCTGTGGAGGAGCCCAGCATACTGCTGCAGTGGAAAGTACCACTGGGCCTCGCTCAGAGGGGGGGGGGGAGTGCTCTGCCCTCCATTCAGCCATGGATGTGCGCTGATCGGCAGAACCCTTCAGAATCAAGTGGACCGGTCTAGTTCTCAGGCAATTCTTTTATGCGCTAAAATCAAAGTTGTTAGTAAGAAAGGGGTATGGGGAGTTTGTAATTACAGTAAAATACACAAAAAATCAGTAAAAAAAAAAAAAAAGAATTATACATGAAAAAAGTTTCCAGATGGCAGAGATGTGAACTATTTTTCTCTTCAGCCTTGGAGTTTAAATGACCTGCATGTCACTTCCATCCCCTGCCTGCAACCCACCCCCGCCCTCTGTCCTTCAGTTCTGCTTGGTGTTTGTGCTGCAGAATTCATTTAACTGAGGGAGTGCGTGCTCCCTCTCGGTCTTTAGGAGTCCTCCCCACTTCCTCACCTCAGGTTCGATCCAGACCGCCGTCCATCGATCTGAGATCTCAGAGAGTGGCCAAAGCGCCGGGCTTGGCTGGCCACTAAAGACCCCGGGCTTCAGAGACCTCAGAGCCGCCCGGCTTTGCTGAGCTAAACAGTTTAAACCTCGACTCTACGCTCTCCATCCTGCCAAAAGACGCTGGCATCTTTTCTCCGACAACTTCAGAATATGTCAGTGTCAGTGGTCTGATGTCTGGCTGGGGACCTTCCAAAGCGGGCAGACGTGTGCTCCATATCTGAAAGTCAGTGAGGTCAAATTCCTCATGGCTGATATTAATTAGTTGTGCAACTCATAAGGGCCCTGTGGACTTTAATGAACAACTGATTAAGTTAATTAGTTACAACAGCTGACCCAACTGTAAGGGCACTTGCACGCATTAAAATGTGAAAAAAAAAAAAAAAAAATGTGCAAAATAAAAAAATGATGTGTAATTTTTTGCAACGTGAACACTTGTCCACTAGCATACTGCTTCATCAGCGAGTTAAGCTATGAGATGATTGTTAAATCTGTAAAAGTGACCCGTTAATGCACTGGATCGATTAAAAGCAGCCCGGGTTATACCATGGGTCCTCGGGGCAAGAATTGGAACATGGTGAAATTGATGGGTCAAACAGTGCCTTTGTAATGTGGGCACACGAGGCCAGCCATGTCTTTAATGCAGTGTAGTAATGATGTGGTCAGTGTCCAATCACGAGGAGAAGTGGGGTGACTCTTAAATTCTTCTTGTTCTCTCTGTGTTGGAGGTACAGATGTCTTAAAAAATGTCTTACCAACGCCGATTTACCTTGTGGTACATTGATTGGTATGATGTAAAGGGACGTTAATTTCAAAAACCTGTCTGATTGGCTCACTGTAGCTCTCAGCCTAATTGTTTCACTGCAGCTTGAATCTTGATTGGTTCTCTGCAGCTCAAAACCTGATTGGTTCACGACACCTTGACTCGGGGTTTGGCTCATAGCAAAAAGCTTTCTTCTCAAATGTGAATTTTGTCACCGAAGCGTAATATTGCTGAACACGTGCTGTAAATGTAAAGATGTTTGTGTGAACGAGCACAAACATTTGCTACAGCAGGTGGGAAGGATTGCGCCGTCAACTTGGCCCCCGCTCTTTGTGCGGGTCACGCCATAGTACAGATTGAGCCTGGCCCAGTAACAGGCCCCTGGTGTGGACCTAACACGATCCCTCTATAGGCTGGTCCCTCTAGATTAGTGGTAACCAGCCCTGTACCTGGAGATCTACTATCCTGTTTTCATTAAAATAGCTAGCCATATTAGGCACACCAGTCTACTATTAGCAGCCCAACAAGATCTCTGGCTGTTGAATGAGGTGTGCTTTGTTAGGGTTGGAGTGACAACCTACAAGACGGTAGATCTCCAGGAGCAGGGTTGGGTACCACTGCTCCAGGAGCAGGGTTGGGTACCACTGCTCCAGGAGCAGGGTTGGGTACCACTGCTCCAGGTGCAAATTCCAGTAGAGAAGCGGTTAGAGCCTCTTTGCTTTGGCACATTGGCGACTGTCTGCGGTCCCCCTGTGTGGGCGTGTCTCTGCCCTGCAGGTCTGAAGACCATTGTGGGCGCCCTGATCCAGTCTGTGAAGAAGCTGTCGGACGTGATGATCCTCACCGTCTTCTGCCTCAGCGTCTTCGCCCTGATTGGCCTGCAGCTCTTCATGGGCAACCTGCGGCAGAAGTGCGTCATCTGGCCCATCAACTCCACCGAGAACTACCTGAGCAACGGCAGCAAAGGGTTCGACTGGGACGAGTACATCATGAACGAAAGTGAGCGTCCTCCGCGCACCTGCTCACACACGCGCACATGAACACGCACATCGTCTTTGCCGCACTGTCGATATTCCAAATTCTACGCTTTTTTTGTTCTGTTTTGCTTCGTGAGCCATTCCCAACCACCTTTACCTGGGGTTCAGGAACAATCATGGACTCTGGGTTTTATGGAGATTTCTGAATTTTTCTGTGGAAAATGTGTTTTGACCGGCATCCTGCTTTGCGGCTGCGCAGATGAAAAAAAAAGCGATGTGACAAATGCATTCAGTTTAACCGCAAAAACGCAAAAACCGTGAGAAATACTGAGACTCACGCAGGCTTTGATCATGAAGGGACAAAGATGATGGTGATGGCAGCAGAGAGGGTTTTGTCAGTTGCTTCATAGCTTTTCTTTATTTTGTTTCCAGCCAATTTCTACATCCTCCCGGGACAACTGGACGCCCTCCTGTGCGGGAACAGTTCTGATTCGGGGTGAGTGTTCTGCGCTAATACACAGCTACTGCACCACCAAAACTCTGCTACCATGCCACGTATACACAAACACATGTACTGCTCTACTACTACACTACTACTACACAATTGCTACATGAACACCACTCTATCACAAATGTCTTCCTCTAACCTTCTAAAATGTTGTATTTCTGCTGCTCATCTTCAAAGGAACAACATTATGTGTATAAGGTTCGGAGGGTATTTTATAACAGATAGTTTAACAGTTTAACACACTAAAACACAGTCGCTTTAAGACACTTAAGTCGTTTTAGAAATGGTACCTTTCAGTTTTGCTGGAGTAGGACTTCTTGGTTGAGAGGATTAAAGATGTGTAATTTTGGAATGTGTGCGTCTGTGCCCCCCAGTCGCTGCCCTGAGGGGTACACGTGCATGAAGGCTGGGAGGAACCCCAACTACGGCTACACCAGCTTCGACAGCTTCGGCTGGGCCTTCCTGGCTCTCTTCCGCCTCATGACCCAGGACTTCTGGGAGAACCTTTACCAGCTGGTGAGGGTCGCCTACGAATGTGCCTCTGCACACCGCACACAGTGTACCTACACCCCACCTTCCATGCACTTTGCCCAAAGAAGCCAGAGACCCAGTCTGTTAGATCACACAGACCTCATAACGTGACATTTCTAGACTCCACCTACTCTACAGCAGAGGAAATTGTGAATGATATGGTAAAAATGTCATAGTACAGTGTTACATTACAATAATTTAGCAGACAGCTTTAGCTACACAGATGAAATGTGCATACCTGAAGCTGGGGGAAAAGAGCATCAGAACTGCAGAAGAAGATTATGAACTCATTGTAACACTGCAACAATACATTGTGAACTGTCCCAATGAACATATTCAACTAACCTGAGGTTGTATACAAAATGGAATGCAGCCATTACCATTAGGCTACCATTGACCTTGACCTTGGCTTCTAAAGTTACGAGTGCACCATCACTATAGCAGAAAATGTGCACCGCACCATTACAAGACCACCAGAATCCATCACTTTGGGAACAGTTTTTTTTTCTCCTTCAAGTAAAAAGGACCACTCTTTTTTTTACTCAGGCAAGAAATAAATGGTCTTTGTTTTTTCACCCAAAGTACAGACAGTCCGTTTCTTACTCAGAGGAGAAATAGACTGTCCTTTTGAGACATTTGAGTAGCTGTATAGCCCCCCGGTTCATGGAGCTTTTCTCCATCGCTGTGCGATGCAGAAAACACTTATGTGTTGGTGGGCAGCAGCGGACGGAAGAGGGCATCAAATATTAATGGCAAGTTTACAGTATGGGAAACACATGGAACATTCCGTACAGTCAAAGATGGCTTTTACTTGCCCACTCGCCCTGTTACTGCACTGAAATTTCATTCTGCCTCCTCTAACTGAAGTTTTTTTATTTGTTTTATGGAGTAAAGACTATGTGTATCTGATTTCTGAAGGAGGTTCTGAAGGTGCCATCTTGTCAAACTAACACACCCAGAATAAGAAACTAAATGCCAGATCTCTTAGGCTTAAAACTATTGTAACAATTACATCTATTATTAGTTGTGTGAGGTATAGTGAGTAAAGTGGATTGCGGGGTGTAATATAAGGTGTAGGGTGTGTCAGATAGGGGTGTAGTGTCTGAAATGGGGAATAGATGGTGTAGTATGTGACATAGGGGATAAGGGGATGTGGGGTGTGAAATAAGGGATAAGGTGTGTAGTGTTTAGCCCCTTCCACATATGCATCTTTACTTGTAAAATGTTCCGGAAATTTTCTGTGTCAGCGTCATGTGTGAACAGAGCCGGAGTCGATTTTCCTGTAAGATGTTCCTCCAGTTTTCCATATCGGGACCCAGTAAGACTTACGGAAATCTTTCGCCGCTGGTCTTGTGTGAACAACACAGTTTCTTTGAAAACTTTACTGCTCTCTCAACAATTCTTGCACAAATATGAGACATTTCACATAGAATATATTGTAGCTGCATTGTGTGATTTTATGAGAGAAATTTGAACCTTTTTTAAGGAATTGAATAAACAGGTCCACTGTCCTTGCTTGACATGGCTTTGTCAGTTGTAAGTAGACCGTTCCAAAATCACTTGTGGCTTATGCAATATGTCTCCCTGGTGTGTGTGTGTTTGTCAGGCCAGTTTTAAGTTGCTTTTTTTTAAACCCAATTTAGCAAACTGGCTAGTGTCACATATCAATGGCAGATATAGCTATTTTATTTTATTTTTAGAATTACTTTGGTTGCATTTTACAAAACAACTCATATAAGTATTTTAAACTGATAAACCATGCTTCCATTGTAGTGTATGAGATAGGAGCTTGAGGGAGTAGTTTGTGAGATGGGGATAGAGGGAGTATTGTGTGAGATAGGGGATAGAGGGAGTAGTGTGTGAGGTAGGGGGTAGATAGAGTAGTGTGTGAGAGGGGATAGAGGGAGCAGTGTGTGAGGTAGGAGATAGAGGGAGTAGTGTGTGAGGTAGGGGATAGAGAGAGTAGTGTGTGAGAGGGGATAGAGGGAGCAGTGTGTGAGGTAGGGGATAGAGGGAGTAGTGTGTGAGGTAGGAGATAGAGAGAGTAGTCTGTGAGGTAGGGGATAGAGGGAGTAGTGTGTGAGAGGGGATAGAGGGAGTAGTGTGTGAGATGGGGGATAGAGAGAGTAGTGTGTGAGATAGGGGGTAGAGGGAATAGTGTATGAGAGGGCACAGAGGGAGTAGTGTGTGAGGTAGGAGATAGAGGAAGTAGTGTGTGAGAGGGGGGATAGAGGGAGTAGTGTGTGAGATAGGAGATAGAGGAGTAGTGTGTGAGAGGGGGGATAGAGGGAGTAGTGTGTGAGGTAGGAGATAGAGAGAGTAGTGTGTGAGGTAGGGGATAGAGGGAGTAGTGTGTGAGAGGGGGGATAGAGGGAGTAGTGTGTGAGATAGGGGGTAGAGGAGAGTGTGTGAGTAGGGGATAGAGGGAGTAGTGTGTGAGAGGTAGAGGGAGATGTGTGAGTAGGTAGAGTAGTGTGTGAGAGGGGATAGAGGGAGTAGTGTGTGAGGTAGGGGGATAGAGGGAGTAGTGTGTGAGAGGGGATAGAGGGAGCAGTGTGTGAGGTAGGGGGTTAGAGGGAGTAGTGTGTGAGATAGAAGATAGAGGGAGCAGTGTGTGAGGTAGGGGGATAGAGGGAGTAGTGTGTGATAGGGGATGAGAGGGGAGTAGGGTAGAGGAGAGTGTGAGAGGGGATAGAGGGAGTCAGTGTGTGAGGTAGGGGATAGAGGGAGTAGTGTGTGAGAGGGGATAGAGGGAGTAGTGTGTGAGGTAGGGGGATAGAGGGAGTAGTGTGTGAGGTAGGGGGATAGAGGGAGTAGTGTGTGAGAGGGGATAGAGGGAGTAGTGTGTGATGAGGGGATAGAGGGAGCAGTGTGTGAGGTAGGGGATTAGAGGGAGTAGTGTGTGAGAGGGGATAGAGGGAGCAGTGTGTGAGGTAGGGGGATAGAGGGAGTAGTGTGTGATAGGGGATAGACGGAGTAGTGTGTGAGGTAGGGGGTTAGAGGGAGCAGTGTGTGAGATAGAAGATAGAGGGAGTAGTGTGTGATAGGGGATAGAGGGAGTAGTGTGTGAGAGGGGATAGAGGGAGCAGTGTGTGAGAGGGGATAGAGGGAGCAGTGTGTGAGAGGGGATAGAGGGAGTAGTGTGTGAGATAGAGGGTATGGTAATGGATAGAGGGGGTATTGTATGGGGTAAGGGGTAGGGAGTGAAGTTCCTGGTTGCTTGTCACCCCTGCCAGTTCTCAGTGTGTTGTGTTCAGAATTCCTTTCCGAGCACTCCGTGTAAACCGCATCCATAATTTATGCACGTGTCTGAGAAAATTACCCAGAAGCCCCGGTGACGTAAGCCAACACTTTTCTGTGCGCACTACCCATCCCCCCTGCCCCTTTAATGGGACACCAGCACAGCTCCTGTGTGGAGAGAATGCAGGGTGGGGGGGGGGGGGTGGTATCCTGGAGAAACCTGCAGGATTGCAGCGGGCAGTGTGGGTTTGTACGGTGCTCTGAGTGAGGGTGCAGCTGGCAGTGCTTTTCCCCAAAAGCGTTGGGCAGGCAGAATGCTCCCCTTATAGTGTCCTGACAAAACAAGTTATTTAAGGGTTGAATTCTGTGCAAGAGTCTGGCACTGAGACACAGCAAAGAGGATAAGCCAGAACTGACGAGTGGGGGCAGTCCCCTCTTAATATAATTATGTATAATTAAACATAATATCATTAATTGGTTTTACTAATAATTATGGTACATGGTTAATACATATGCATTACAAATTTAACTAAGTAAATGATTGGTTATATCAAATCATATTTTATGAATACTGAATAAGCACATACCAACCTCTGACCTTCCACATTACAAAAACAGGCTCTAAATCTGAAATCATCCATTATTCTTTGTCTAACATGTTTTGAGAGTCCAAGCGAACATGGCGTCAGACACAGTTCCTTCCTGGTATGGCAAGGGAGGGCCAAGCTCGCCCATCTGGACTCCTGGAAATGAATGGCTGAGAGGCAGGGAGAGAGAGAGAGAGAGAAAGAAAGAGAGAGGGGGAGAGAGAGAGATGTATATAGAGAGAGAAAGAGTGGGGGGGGAAGAGAGAGAGACTGAGAGAGGGAGAGAGAAGGAGGGGAGGGAGTGAGAAGCAGAGAGAAATGGAGAGAGAGTGGTGCAGGGACAGAGAGGACGTGAAGCTAAAAATTCCTGTGGCTGTAACTCCTCTTTGGTGCCTGGAGCATGGAAGGCCTGAGAATTTAGTGCTGTACGGTACATACTCTCAGTGAAAATGAAGATATTCTCCACCCTTCAATAGAACAGAGGAACGGCGGTCCTGTTCTGTGGATGTGCCTAGAGTGGGAGCTATTTGTAATTCAAGAGTCTAAAAATAATCACAACCTGTCCATTCCCTCAGATTGGGTGCGCAGAGCCAAAAGGCATTTTGAAACATTAAACAGGTTTTTTGAAAGAAAAAAATCTAGCTAATCAGTGAAAAATGTGGTTTCTGGACATGTTTTGAGCAGAGGATTTAGAGTATTCTTCATGTTCTCTGACATAGCACGTAGCCATAGCAAGTAGAGTGTATCATGTTAGACCACGGGTGTGTTCCAACCGCTTATTGTTTTTACCTCCTTGCTTCCTTTCCTTGCCTCCTTTCGTAGTATGGAAGGCCAAACGTGTCAGAAAATATGAGAGATTTACATCTTGACTCACGCGGTGTCAACGTGGGTGTATTCGAATCACTTATTTTATTTGTCCTTTATCTCCAAGGTCCTTGGCTGACCTGGAAATTGAACAGGGTGCGCCCTGAGGACATGCCAACCCGTTAAATACTCCTTCAAGGAGCTAGAAGCTTGGAGGCTCCCAGAGAATTATTGAGCAAGGAAGCACGAGTGCAACCTCTGTGGAATTATTTTTTGGAATGTGTAACATATAATTATCGTCCTGTGTATTCACTTCTCCATATGTGTCATGTCAAGGATGTTGCCTTATATATATTTCCTTGATTCCTCCATCCCAGCGTGCTTTCCTCCATCCTAGCTCCACTCATGGGAGGATGTCAATTTCATGTATTTTTTAAAATATATTTGGCTTTCCATACTAGGAAAGGAGTCAAGGAAATGAGAAAAATAAGCGTACTGAGAGCAAGACCCCTTCTTAAAAGCTGCTGTATTCAGGATTATTTTGGATAAATGTTAGTGGATGGGAGGTTTGGGGTTGCGGTGAGGTCAGCGCCAGGCATGCTGGGTAAGCAGTATCTCTGCCCTGTGCTTCAGACGCTGCGGGCGGCCGGGAAGACCTACATGATCTTCTTCGTGCTGGTGATCTTTGTGGGCTCCTTCTACCTGGTCAACCTGATCCTGGCTGTGGTCGCCATGGCCTACGAGGAGCAGAACCAGGCCACCATGGAAGAGGCGGAGCAGAAGGAGGCAGAGTTCAAGGCCATGCTGGAGCAGCTGAAGAAACAGCAGGAGGATGCCCAGGTCTGCCCCCTCTCCCTGCCCCAGTCTGTTTGTACATCTGTCTCTGTATTTGTCTCTATGGCTCCTGTCTTTGTCTGTTTGTCTGTCTCTCAGTCTTTGTTGGTCTTGCGCTCTCTGTTTATGTGTCTCTTTCCATTTTGATGTGTTTTCCTTAATGCTGATATCAGAATGTGGCTTGCAGTACACACATTCTTTTGTATTTCTGCTCATCAAAGTACTCTCTGACTCTCTTCCTCTCCCTCTCTCTCTTTTCCTCTTTCTCTCTATGTTCTCCCTCTCCCTTATTGTGACCTCAGGCGGCAGCCATGGCGACCTCAGCGGGAACTGTGTCAGAGGATGTTGTAGAGGATGACGGTGGGGGTCACATGTCCTGCAGCTCGTCCGATATGTCCAAGGTTAGCTCCAAGAGCGCCAAGGAACGACGCAACCGTAAGAAGAAGTGGCGGCAGAAGGAGCAGTCCCACGGCGAGGAGAAGGGCGACAGCGAGAAGTTTGTCAAGTCAGAGTCCGACGACGGCAGCAAGAGGAGCAGGTTCCGTTTCCCTGACAACCGGTTAGGCAGGAAGACTTCCATCATGAACCAGGTGAGAAAATGGTTAGCCAAGGAAGGCCATTATCATGAACCAGGTGTGCGAGCAATAAGATAGACCTTTATTAACCATTTTAGCTAACGGTTAGGTGGGTAGACCTGTATTATAATCCAGATGAGGTAACGAGTAGAGAGGTATAGCTCCTCATGAACTAGGTTATCAGTCTTTATTTATATAGCACGTGTCATACACCTAGTGCAATGGCTAAAGTTTAAAAGGCATTAAAAAGCATTAAAAGGAAATACAACATAGTAAGTGCAAAAAGAGATGTAATGAAACAAATTATAAACAAATTTCGGACCCCAGGAAGATTAGCTGCACACTGTGTATTGCTAATGGGGATCCTAAATAAATAAATAAATATATTCAATTAAATAAATAAAAGTAGACCAATAGGAACTCAGGTAAAAGGTTGAGTTCCTTCTAAAGACCATCCAAGGACTGAGCAGCCCTCAGACCCCCTGGCAGCCTATTCTAAAGGCCATATGTGGGACCATAGACACTAAATGGTGTCCTGCCAAAGTTCTGAGTCTTGTATCTTGGTGTGAACAGTAGGTTACTGTCAGAGGAACATAGGGCCCTGTTGGGCGCAAACCTGAAAAGCAAGTCATATTGGCATGTGGTGTTAACCAGGTAAGATAACCCTTATGCAGATCGATCTCTCATGAACCAGGTTAGGAAACCATTACGTAACCTTTTTTATGAACCAGATTACAGAATGATTTGGCAGGTAGCCTTCTATCGAGAACCAAGTGACAAAATTGTTAGCCAACAATGGTCTCTACCATGAACCAGATGAGAGAATCAGTAAAGCAAATGGAGCTCTATGAACCAGGTTAGCTGGTTAGGCAGGTCGACCTCTTCATGAACCAGATAAGAGAACCGTCATGCAGGTTGACCTTGAACCAGGTGAGGACAGTAGGAGTACTGCAGGGGCGAGTTTGGTTTGGGCCCCAGATGTTGGGCAGAGGACTCGAGCCATGAATCCACGGTCGTGGCACGCCTTGTCATGTGCTGGACTGAGCGGGGCGTCGGCCCCGCGCCTCCTGCTTCCTGTGCAGAGCAGGGCGTCAGCCCCGCGCCTCCTGTTTCCTGTGCAGAGCAGGGCGTTGGCCCCGCGCCTCCTGCTTCCTGTGCAGAGCGGGCGTCGGCCCCGCGCCTCCTGCTTCCTGTGCAGAGCGGGGCGTCGGCCCCGCGCCTCCTGCTTCCTGTGCAGAGCAGGGCGTCGGCCCCGCGCCTCCTGCTTCCTGTGCAGAGCAGGGCGTCGGCCCCGCGCCTCCTGCTTCCTGTGCAGAGCGGGGCGCGCTCTCTCTGCTGGATGTGAATAATTAACGCGGCTTCCATTAAACGGCCGTGGCGTTCCCGGCCCTCTGCGACGGCTTTCACTCTCCTGTTCCCTTAGTGCTCTTAGCGCTGCCCCAGTCTCTCTGAAACCGGAGCCAAAGCATCGCCTCTGCTTCTGGAAAATATTTTTATTTAAATTTGTGGCGTGAAGCCAGAAAATTCTGAAGACTGTTATATTTCTCTCAGTTTCTGATTTTGTCTGCTTGCAAAAAAGGTCTTATGATTGCAAAACAGTTAGATACACATTCAATATTAGGATAACACCCAGGAGCAAGACAACAGTGGCTGCTTGTATGTTTCATACATTTATACATTTGCAAAATTTCTTATCTACAGCAACTTACACAGATTACATTTTTGTGTATGATCCATATAAACTGCCTGGATATTTTACTGAAGCAATTCAGGCTAAGTGCCTTGCTCAGCTGGGAATCAAATCCAAAACTTTTTAGTTACTCAAGTAAACAGACAATGCTAATGCAATCACTGGGAGGCCTGACAATAGTCTATGGCCTAAATGGCAGGTGTCAAAGATTCATCACCATATTCTGTGTATTTGTCTAGTATATTGGCTGGGATCAACACTTATAAATGGTATCAAAGTTATCAAAGGCTTCTGGCTCAGAGTGCATGTGGTATTGCTCTCATGTACCACTGCACTTATGTTCTTTTTCTTCAGGTTCAAGGGGCTTCTCCCTTTTTACTCACTGACCAAAAGTATATCCTGTTTCATTCACTGACTAAAAGTGCATTCTGCATCACTGACCAAAAATGCATTCTGCATCACTGACCAAAAACGCGTCCTGTATCAGTCATTGACTAAATCAGCGGAGGAAAATGTATCTCTCTTTCCCTCTCCCTCTTTCTGGCTTATTCTCCTTCTCTCTCTGTTTCTTTATCGCCTTTTCACTTGGCTTCTAATTTCCTTCCTTTCTCATGCACTCGGTCCCTCTATGACTCCGGCCCCCCTCTGCCTCTCCCTCTCTCCTTCTCCTACTCTGTCTCTTTCTCTCTTTCAGTTCAGTTCAATTTAATAATGCTTTATTGACATGACTGTGCACCATATTGTCAAAGCAATTAACAGTGTAAAAGACATAAGCTAAATAGAATTAATACAGCAGCACAAGGAATGAAGAGGAAACACATTGGCAAGTTAAATGATAAACACTGGTAATAAGAAACAACAACAATGACAATAATAATAAATATAGCTGCAAGCAGCAATGCACGGGGTCCAAGGACTCCCAGTCAATATTGCACAATTTAACAAACGGCGTATCAGTGCCAAGATAACTCAGTGTTCATAGGGGAGGTACCCTATGTAACGAATGAGACATTTTATGTGAGTCTGAGGTTGGATTTAAACCCAGACCTCTCGCTCACCCAAAGATTCCGTAGGCAGCTAAAGGTAAAAATGGCTCTAGCCAAGGACAATATTCTTACTTCTGAATTTGAGGGTTGTGCCGTCAGAGTGTGCTGTCACAGCAACTTGCTACAAGGACTCTGCTTCACCACACCTCACTTTGCTTCAGAATTGAACTAACTGAACTACACCTCCGATACTCACACCCGTTTGACTCCTCCTTGATCTGAAACTCCAGAGCAACCGCTTTTTCTTCATGATTCTGATCTGATCTGTGCCAAAACATTCCGTAGGCAAATATGTTACTAACATAGCTACAAGATTTCATAAATTTCAATGTACAGAATTTTGCTGGAGCTGGAGCTCAATGGAGCCTTGCATCAAGTCTAATGCAAAATGGTCAATTATTGGCCAAAATTGTACCTGCTTTCTTGGTCTCAGATGCCAAAGGAATTCATGATAATGTGACGTTCAAAGGTTATTAGCATTTTTGTGATAAGCCACGCCCACGGCAATTCTGATGTATTTTGATGGAACTTGCTCAAATGGGGGGGTATACTAGATTCTGTACAAATTGGTCCATTTTTGTGGGTCAAGTTGTATTTTAAGTATTTTTTAAAAATGCAAAATTGCTGGAATACAGTATGGAGGAAATTATTATGGGTTATTGAGGCAAAGTTGTTATGAAGGCAGAGACATGGGGGTATAACGCTCTTCGCATTATTACAAAAATGCTGAGAAATATTCTTGTAAAGATAGTCAAATGTTTTATTAATTAGTGTGCTGCTCCCTGTTGGCCAAGTCACACCAAATTTTTCTAACTAGTAGAGGCCTACCTGTAGTACCACTTTAACAAATTTCAAGATGATTGGACCATGGAAAGTCAATCTAATGCATGCTACAGTTTAATAAGCAGTTGTCGTTTCTGTTTTTTGAAGTTGTCTATGGTCTGTGTGGACCTTTAACCAAGACACTGCCAACAAATTTTCAAGTGATTTGGTTATTTGGTTTATGAGTTATGGGAATTTTCACATTTTCCCCTGCAAGAGTGCCACCTATTGACCAAAGGGAATTCAATTTTGCATTCAAGTTTAATAATCAAAATTACATTCAATTAACCATTTTTGTGATAAGCCACACCCACAAAAATTTTCATTGGCTTCTTATTTATCCATTTTTTAACTTATCAAAAGTCTGAATGGAGCTTTATCTAAAGACGAATTGTACCAAATTTCATGTAAATCAGACAATTGTTGTAGGAGAAATATAATTTCAAACAATGCAAATTAGCAAAAAATCCAATATGTCAGACTTGATGGATCCTTGAGCCAAATTAGTTTGGTATGAGCCAGGGCATCTGAAGAAGAATTTTGGCCAAAGGATTGAAAAGTTATGTTATGGCCCAAAATAGATTAAAAAAGTCACTTTCTTCCTATAGCGCCACCATCAGGCCAATCTGGGTAATTTTTCTTACCTGAGTAGTGGGTGGGAATGGAACCTACCCGCCAAATTGGTTGTTCTACAATGTACAGTTTTTGCTGTGCTAACACTTTTAGGGGGGAAAAAATATGTATATAAATTAATAACAATCCGAACAAAAATAATAGGGTTCCAGCAGCTTTGCTGCTTGGACCCAAAGTAATAATAATATGTGTAGTTCCTATGTACTGGTATTTTGGGTGTTTAAAGTACTCTCTGTCTCGCTCTCTCCTCAGTCCCTCCTCAGTATCCCAGGGTCTCCTTTCCTCTCTCGACACAACAGCAAGAACAGCATCTTCAGCTTCAAGGGCCGCTCCAAGGACATGGGCTCGGAGAACGAGTTCGCCGACGACGAGCACAGCACGGTGGAGGAGAGCGACGACCGGCGCGGCTCGCTCTTCAGCCCGTACCGCCGCAGCAGCTACAGCGGCTACCACGGCAAGCGCAACAGCACGGTGGACTGCAACGGCGTGGTGTCGCTCATAGGACCCGGGCCCGGCGGACGCCTACTGCCTGAGGTGATAATAGATAAGGCAGCTACTGACGACAGCGTAAGGAAGTCTATGAGTAGACCAGTCTAGGCATGGCATTCTACTTCCTCTACTTCTTTTACTCTTTTTTTTTCTTTCTTGCTGTTTGTATTCCTGTTCTCCTCTTCCTCCTTTTTTTTGCAAGTCCCGCACAACTTCATCATCCCTTTCTCTCGCTGTCCCTCCCTCCTTCATGAAACAGGCATGCTGCCTCTGTCCCCAAACTAAACAAAGAAAGAATGAAAAGAAACAATGCTCTTTTGATATTAATATTTAAGGTATTATTTTGTAATGGAAACCATTTTGGAAGTGAAGTTGTTCTACTCAAATTTATTGAGTGACCATATCAGATATCCATGAAGCACTCTCAGGCTCTTTCTCATGAGTGTTTGTCCAATGACTCCTACTCACTTTAAATTCGATTGAGTATTTCCCGCTTACCTTGTGTTCCTTATTTCTGCATTACACATCCTTGAGAGAAATATCTGTGTGGAATTCCCCTCTCTTCCCACTATTTCTTGTCAGATAAGTGGTACTTTGAACACTGAATGCCCGTAGTCGGCCTCAGTATAGTTCCTTACTAAGACTGACCAACTCCGATTGAGACTGGATGTCACTCAAATGACTGTGGCAGTAATGCTCTTATAAAGCTCTCTAGTTCACAACCTAATACTCAGGGTCTATTACTCACCAATTTCATTAATCCATTAATTAACTCATGAGTGTGTTTAATTTTTTATTTCCTCTGATAAATTCCTTTAGCTGTCAGTGTGTCTATTTGTTTGTCTTCACTCTGAGACTTGCAACATAAAAAGGAGTTTCTTTTCTTTTCCTTTCTATCTCTTTTTCTGTAACTCTCTCTCTTTCTGCGTCTTTCCCAAGCAACCTCAAAGCAAGATGAACTTTTCCAGTAACTCTTCTGTCCATCCTAGTTAGCATGGTAGTTTGACATCCTTAAACTTCTCTCAATCTGAGTTTCCTGTATATGTTCTACTCAGAATGAGAAAAAAGCGTCTGATATGACTTGTGCATGCCACTGCATGCAGATTTCAGCGATGCCCCCCCTCTTTCCCAGTTACCCCTGTTATGAGGCCCGTGGGGTGCATGCAGTTGGGGTTCAGGGTGCAGAAAACAGGGAGCTTGGGGTGTGACGAGGCTGGGGGGGGGGGCGTAGAGGAGAGGGAGGAGAGTATTAATCCAGCGAGCAGGGCTGAGATTTGGTACATTTAAACTTTTTAGCATGTAGCTGGGGTGCAGGGACCAAAGGGTTCTGAGTGGAGCTGTGTGTTTGGGACCCCATCCTCCTGCAGCTGGAGAAGACCTGAGCTGGGTTTTAATAATAGCGGGTTTTTGTCAGAGAGAATAGTGGCATAAACAAAATGGAGAAATAAGGGACTCTTAGGCTCCCAGGTCAGGGGTGCAGTGGACCCAAAAATTTGAATGCAGTCCCAGCTGTGCCAGTGCCAACTGTGGTCCCACATGAGTGCATACCCAGCCCCAAACCGTTTAATCATGAGAATGGAGAAGAAAAAAAATTGCAAAAAATTATTTGAGTTTAGAAAAACAAGTGCTCTTAAGTCCTTTCAAACCCAGGATGGCTTGCTGAAAGAGAGCCTTGGGTTTTGTATTAATCTGCTGTAATCAGACTCCTTGGCTTGGCAGTACAACCATCTTAAGTTTGCCTTAAGAGGATGGCCTCGAAGGGATTTGAGCTGATGCTTGTTAGGTGGAGCTCATATGTTGACAGACGATAGAGAGCGTGGGGATCGATCCAGCATTTCCACAGCGTTGCCCAAATTTTTATGTACAGTGCAGACCTGTCACAAGTTGGAAAGAGTTGAATCACAGTATATGTATTCACTGTTGGTATCCAATTCCAAATGGTGAAAGTGGGCATTACCATTTCCAACATGTTCAGCTTATGAAATGTTGGCAGGCCTGTAAAAAAACAAACATGAATTTAATTTAATTGTTAATATAGCTGGTACATGCTAATGTTAGAGGTAATTATTGAAGGCAAAATATAACCAGTAAAAATATAGGCTAGCCATTTTGACAGTTGCAGTATGTGTGTCCAGCGATGTAGAACATCAACAGCTGTTTTATTTCAGTGTTAAACCAGCATTTGTAAAAAAAAAATCCTACGCATTCTAGACAAATATAAAAGTGACAAACGGACAGCGGCAAACGATTTTAATATTTTTTAAAAGCCATTTCTGTGTTGTTGCCTCCCTAAGTTCTGGAATTATCAGGAAAAAGTTCCATAAATGGCAACAGATCATTGTACTGTAACGTTTTGAGTTTGGTTTGATGGTTATTCCTGAAAGGTGATGAAAAGCATCTCTTTTATTAAAAGCCTTTATGTGAAGTATAAACCGATGGTATTGTGAATTGAGTGTGAATTGGCTGACCGGAGTTTATACTGGGTGTTTTTTTTTGGCATCACATTTGGCCAAAAGAAACAAATCTTCACCTGCCTCCTGTTTCTCCTCTGTCTGAACCCAGTCTGCATATTACATGAGGAGTCGCTTAAAAAAAAAAAAACATTATCTTAACAAAATGCCCCTCCCCCTCTTGGCTCTGGCTCCACCCCGCCCTGCCACATCCCCCTGCGAGGGTACCAGTAGAGGCGGGTAGGAGTGAATAAAGGCCGCAACCTTTTGGGCAGGCGCAATTGGCCCAGAGCCACTCTCCTCCGTCCCAAGGGCCCTTCTCCCTGGGACACATCCAATGGCAAGGGGCAGGTTTAAGGATTTGGGGTTTTTAAGTTTTCAGGGGGTCTTGGAAAGGACTCACTGTCCTGACTCTCCTCCTGACAGCCCACCACAGAGGGGGAGGTGAAGAAGAGGAACTCGGGGTCCCTGATGGTGGCTGTGGACCAGCTCAACACTTCTTTTGGCCGCAAAGAGAGGGCCAACAGCGTGCTGAGTGTCAACACCAACACTCTGGTGGAGGGTAACACCTCTTTTCTCTTCCTTAACTTCGTTTCGAACTAATCCCCCTCTTTCCCACCCTCCTTCTGTTTTTCTCACCCTTATTGCTTATTATTGTTGTTATTATTATTAGTGATCCTTGTTTGATGGGCACATGCCATCCTCTGTCTGGCTCCGCCTTCTGTCCCCACAGAGCTGGAGGAGTCCCAGCGGAACTGCCCTCCATGCTGGTACAAGTTCGCCAACACCTTCCTGATCTGGGAGTGCTGCCCGACGTGGCTGAAGATCAAGGAGATCGTCAACCTGGTGGTGATGGATCCCTTCGTCGACCTGGCTATCACCATCTGCATTGTGCTCAACACACTCTTCATGGCCATGGAGCATTACCCCATGACCCCGCACTTTGAGCACGTGCTCACCGTAGGGAACCTGGTGAGGACCATGCTCCCTTGCATCTGTCACCTGTGGCTCCGCCCATTTCTGGGTTCACGATGGTCCGCATTCTCCCATAATTAGTGATTTGTAAGGCTTTTGAGGGCAGGACTGCACCAGTTCTTCATGGTGCCGGACAGGGCTGAGGATATGGGAGTTGTGGAAAAATGTGAGCTTGTAAGACAAAATGAACATTTCCTGGTTTTACCTGAGCCTAGGTATTTCCTGGTGGTAGATGAGAGGCACACACATACACACATACTTATATGCTCTCACATTCACACACTATCTCTCTCTCAAACACACACACATACGCACACATTCACATGCACTCACTCCCATTCTGTCTTATGTATGCACACCACAAATATACAGTTGGGATACAATTTAATGCATGGTCTAACCTGTTTCTGAAAACTCACACAGCCAATGGCAGTACAGCAAAGTGCCACCATCTCACAAGTCTCTTCCCCTTTCATAATTAATACCTGAAAGAGAGCAAGATCTCTCTCTGTGGGTTTTTGAGTGCTGGCTGGTTACTGGTCTGGCTAAACTCATTATCTACAATATGGCAGTAAGTATGTGAATGGGTTTTGCTTTTCAAAGATATATAGACTTATTGTTTGTTGTACTCCAACAGTGAAGCCCTGTGTGACAGTCTATCTGGATTTGTTAGGGAGATGTATGACCACATACCTATATAATATACCCTGAATACAATTTTATGTCCTTTTAATATTTAATATGGCCATTGAATTATGAACATGATGTTCCGCTTACAGTATGCTGTTGACATTTTTAATTTTTAATATTTAAATAAAATTGTGCAATCAATTCATTGGATGGGACCTAGAACCTTTTTACGGGATAAGAAAGGATAGGTCATTTGTAAAGCAAAATTATTTGTGGCATAAGTAATGGGAAGAGGAAGTATTATTATTATTATTATTATTATTTATAGGCTAGGATAAGACCTCCTATTACCACATGTGGTGGCATATACAGGGTATCAAGCTATAGAAATGGGTGAGGTTGGAGTTTTTTGTTTTTTGTTTATTATTGTATATTTTTTTTGTCATAGGTTTAGGTGTGGTGTTGCAGCCTGGTCTAGCTGTGTGGGTGTTTTAGATGGGAAGCCTTCATGCTTAATTTGTCTGTGTCATACAGGTATTTACCGGAATCTTCACTGCCGAGATGTTTGCCAAACTGGTTGCCATGGACCCATACTACTACTTCCAGGAGGGCTGGAACATTTTTGACGGGTTCATTGTGAGCTTGAGCTTGATGGAGCTGGGCCTGGCTGACGTGGAGGGTCTGTCCGTGCTGCGATCATTCCGATTGGTAAAGACCCTAAATTTCCTCACTGTGGGAACCGTTACAAACCCCCGTCACTGTGTACATGGTTCCCCTGCCCAGTCCCCTCAGTTATTTGACTGTCTCTCAATGATGACTTCTTTCTTTCTTGTCCTCCCTATCCTCTGATTCTTTCATCGAACCCCTCCCTCCTCTTTCTAATACTTATTCCTTCCCACTTCCCCTGCATGCTCCCTAACCCCTCCCCCTCACACTCCCTAACTCCTCCCCTCTCACTCCGTATTCCCTCCCTCCACGCTCCATAACCCCAATCCCACTGCTACCAAACCCTTGCCCCGCTGCCCCTCGCACTCCTTGAACTCCCTTTCCTCCTCTCCCCCTGCATCTCCACTCATAGCTCAGGGTGTTCAAACTGGCCAAGTCATGGCCGACCCTCAACATGCTGATCAAGATCATCGGGAACTCGGTGGGGGCCCTGGGAAACCTGACCCTGGTGCTGGCCATCATCGTCTTCATCTTCGCCGTGGTGGGCATGCAGCTCTTCGGCAAGAGCTACAAGGACTGCGTGTGCAAGATCGCCACGGACTGCGAGCTGCCGCGCTGGCACATGAACGACTTCTTCCACTCCTTCCTGATCGTGTTCCGCGTGCTGTGCGGCGAGTGGATCGAGACCATGTGGGACTGCATGGAGGTGGCCGGCCAGACCATGTGCCTCATCGTCTTCATGATGGTCATGGTCATCGGAAACCTGGTGGTGAGGAAGGACAGGACCGCGTTTGCATACCCGCCTGTTTCATTGACTGTTTTAGAAAAAAAGTTGATGTAAGCTAGCTGCAGGCCTAAACATTTAGAGAACACGTTTCTGTCATATCTACTATTTTTGTAAAAAAATAAGTTATTAACTTTGGATTTATTTTATGTTGTACCTTTCACTATATAACAGATTAGACATCTGAAATGACAAAAAATATTTCAGCACTAACACCGTGTGCCTGTTTGTTGTTACAGACAAGCATTTATGAAGGTCTGTGTAGTACTAATGCAGGTGTCATGTAGTGCTTATGAAGGATTATTCATATAAAGTGTTACCATTTAAGGGGGCCTGCAGAGAGAGTAGTGGGATTAAATGAATGACACCATGAAGGGATGGGTACAGGTATGAAGTTCAGGTTTGAGGAGTGAATCCGTCCAGATGCTGATGTCACCTGGCTCGCTCCCCCAGGTGTTGAACCTGTTCCTGGCCTTGCTGCTCAGCTCCTTCAGCGCGGACAACCTGGCGGCCACGGACGACGACGGCGAGATGAACAACCTGCAGATCTCAGTCATCCGCATCAAGAAGGGCATCGCCTGGATGAAGATCAAGCTGCGGCTGCTGGCCGCCACCCTGCTGAAGAGGAAGGTGACGGACGAGGTGAAGCCGCTCGACGACATGTACGACAAGAAGCTGAACTGTATTGCCAACCACACGGGCGTGGACATCAACCGGGAGCTGGACTACCAGAAGAACGGCAACGGCACCACCAGCGGCATCGGCAGCAGCGTGGGGAAGTACATGATCGACGAGGACCGCATGTCCTTCATACACAACCCCAACCTAACTGTGCGGGTGCCCATCGCCGTGGGCGAGTCAGACTTTGAGAACCTCAACACTGAGGACTTCAGCAGCGAATCAGATGTAGAGGGCACTAAAGAGGTGAGTTCCAGAAACCTGGAGGCCCGTGGAGGTCTACTGACTGCCAGAATGACTGACGGGTTTTACCAGCATATGTTGAGAAATGGGTATAATGAGCCAGTTTGGTTCCAGCTTTACAGTGGGAATGGGGTACTATGAGCCAGCCTGGTTCCAGCTCTACAGTGGGAAAGGGGTACTATGAGCCAGCCTGGTTCCAGCTCTACAGTGGAGAAAAGGTATAATAAGCCAGTTTGGTTCCAGCTTTACAGTGGGAAAGGGGTATTATGAGCCAGCCTGGTTCCAGCTCTACAGTGGAGAAAAGGTATAATAAGCCAGTTTGGTTCCAGCTTTACAGTGGGAAAGGGGTATTATGAGCCAGCCTGGTTCCAGCTCTACAGTGGAGAAAAGGTATAATAAGCCAGTTTGGTTCCAGCTTTACAGTGGGAAAGGGGTATTATGAGCCAGCCTGGTTCCAGCTCTACAGTGGGAAAGGGGTATAATGAGCCAGCCTGGTTCAGCTCTACAGTGGGAAAGGGGTGTAATGAGGCAGCCTAGTTCCATCTCTACAGTGGGAAAGGGGTATAATGAGCCAGCCTGGTTCAAGCTCTACAGTGGGAAAGGGGTATAATGAGGCAGCCTAGTTCCAGCTCCACAGTGGGAAAGGGGTATAATGAGCCAGCCTGGTTCCATCTCTACAGTGGGAAAGGGGTATAATGAGCCAGCCTGGTTCCAGCTTTACAGTGGGAAAGTTGTATTAATTCAGTGTGATGGGGGCAGAAAGACTAGTAGAAAGACTGTAGCTGCATCAATAGGATCCAGGTTTTGGGCAGAAAACTTATATAAGGTTTAGACTGCAAGACGAACCTCAAAACACCAACTAATAGCAGTTCTTTTGCATTTTTGAAAAATGAAAACCTACTGTGCCAATGTAGGAGGAACTGAGGCTGGTACATTTTAAAGGGATGCTCAGCCAACAGCATAAGAGTTGGCTTTAGATGTGCAGTGGGACAGTAAGGGTAATTTCCTATAGATGGCAATGTTAATAATGTATGAGGTATGATTACACATGATTGAAATTGGCCAGTTGTACTGCAGTGGGTTGATTGATTTGTACACTGTGGTACATTAGTCACGATGGCCTTCCCTTATTTCCCTGCTGTCTCAGCATTGCAGTGTTGTTGACTTGTGGGCAGTTGGTGCACTCGTTTGACCTTGGTAGAGGTGGGACTGGGGTGCTTGACTATACACCGTACTGTACACATTTGTCCAAAAAAAAGGGCAGTTTCATGCTCGAGAGCTCTGCCTGCCGCGTCGCGTGTACGCGTGCGTTGCGTCTCGATTCCCTGAGTGTTGCGGTATTTGCATTCAGGGTCCCTCCCCGCTCAGGGCCCCGAGAGCTCTCCAGAGTCCGACGAGCCCTTTCGGAAGATGCGGAATGATTCGGAGTGGTAACAACCATAGATTTCTTTGATCTGGCGTGAACTGGAATGCCATAAAAAATTCAGGGAGATGCACGGGCTCCTGCGGTTATGCGTGCAGTGCATTGTGGGGCATGCCTCTGGATGAGCGAGGGCTGCTTTCCCACTCATTTCGGGCAAGCGGCCATACTGAGCTTCTGGGAGAGCCAGAAGGGCGGAGTCACAAACCACCATCTTATAAAAAAACCCTGGAGAATCAGAGCAGAGGAACATGAGTGCAGAGAGATCTCTGACCTCTGACCTTTGACCTAGTCCCTTTATCATACCGTCATACTGAGAAATGTTTTCAGCAATGAGATGTGGTATGAGCCATAAATAATTAAATTGTTTTTATATATATGCAGAATTCCTGTCCATAATGGGTCAGTCCAGTGCCGCAGTGCATGCAGGCCAAATTGGCTATAGATGGTGGCCAACACTCTACTGGGAGATTTAACATCCATTGTTCGGTGCACTATACAAACTCCTGTAAGCAATTTTGATGAACATGCTTCAGAATTACAAAAAATGATAACCCCTGTTTATTTGGAAGGATAAGTTCATGCATCGATCCAAACCTGGATCCTGTTCACACTTTTTAAAATCCTCTCCAGCATTCACTGGGAGCAGAGAAGAACTGGGTATATCTGAGAGGCTAGATTGCCCTGTTCTGCTGCATAGGCAGCCATAGACAGATGGATAAAAGGAAAATACAGTTTGTTCTTTTAGGGCTGTCAAAGTTAATGTGTTCATTTATAATGCTTAATACGTTCATCTTTTTAAACAGTATTACCGCACTTTTCCCTTGATTCCTATTTCCACCAAGAGCGCATGTTCTGCATGTTACTACTGTTCTCCGTAGTACAGGGAGATATCAAACCATGTGAAGATGGACTGCTGCAACTTCGAGATGACTTTCTATAGTCCTGCTAAAGTATTCAGAAAATAAATGAGTAAAATGAATTCATTTCAATAATTTGGTTACATGAATGCTTCCAATTACTCTAGTGCCATCATTTTTTAAACTGTTTTTAATCTGTATGTAGATACACGTAGGTTTAAATTTTGTTCCTACCATAAGAACTGGAGCATACGAAAAATGCCTCAAAAATAATGCAACTCTTAATGAGCCTTTGTTCTCTTCTGTACGTTAGCTATACAAATATATCATTGTAAACTCTTCAGTGTTTTCCTCTTTATCAAAACAAGAACTTCAGTCTGAGAAAGGAAAATTTGTCATGTTGGGAATTCTTGTTTAATTTGTACTAGCCTATGGAACAGACATAATGTTTTTTGTTTATATATGGTCTAGGTTATGAGCAAACCACAATCCCATCTTTTTTTAAAGGAATTTAGGAATCCCATTCAGATGGATATTTTCAGTCTCAAAAAGAGGACCAGGAAAAAGAGGACATCTGGTCAACCCATTCCTTATTGTGGCACACAAAAAAACCCCCATAACATCGAGGGTGTTCTATCGTCGTAGTGCGATATAGAAGCAGATGGTTAATCGTCAGCATTCTGGTATTTGCCAGTCCAAGGTCACCTATGGCTTGTTGCTTGCTTTGCTTGACTTACGGCTTGCTTTGCTTTAACGCTGTATAAAAATGAGGCAAACAACATGCATTATAATGCAGCAGAGCCACAAGACAAGACAGAATGCTTGTGCCAGAACAACCGGTTTCATTTGGCAAGCCACTTCTGGAAGCAGTTTCTGTAACGCTAACTGCTTCAATCAGGTGCAAAGCTAAAACCCTGAACGCCTAGCTCGTCATTACACACAAGAGAATACAGAATACTGCATTTCTTATGTATTATGTGGAATGTTCTTATACTCGCAAGTGTTTGTTTCCCTCCTCTTCACTGTTACATAAGAATAATTTATTTTCTATATACCGTATGCTCAAAATATTGAAGACAAAAGTGGTACATTATTACATTATTTGATTTCTTTATTCCTAAAATGAATGATAATATTCCTCAATTCACTTGCATTATATTCAAAATGACTTTAAAACTTTTTTTTTGTTGGTTCTGTTGTATTTATTTTATTCCTTGCTCATTTAGAAAAGCACCCACCTCCAAACCTTTTTTCTCTTAATCATCAAAACTTAAGAGTGAATGCAATATGCCTTTAAACCAGTGAAGGGTTTTTGATTGAACCTATAGTGATATTATGCAATTTGAATTAAATTTGTTTCTGAGTTTTCTTTGCCTTTTAAATATTATGAATGTTCTGTATTGAAAGCTCTTTTAATTAGGGCTTCGGTTGAACAAATTAAGAAATTTTGGTTAATCGTGATGCGATTAGCTACTTTATTCTCTCATTTGGCGACCCTAGTTTTTGTTTTTTTTAACCTCATTCATCTGGATGTCACTGAAAAGATCCTGCTACGTTCCTGTGTAAAGCTAGCCTGTAGTTCTACACTGGAGCCAGTGGATCGTGTCTAGAGGCCCACACTGCTCATAATGCTGGTTGTATAGCAGGCTGCTGATCTGGGAGCAGATTGGCTTGGGTAATTAGTCATTTGGCAAGGTCAGCTAGAAGCAGGTTAATGACGCTCTGTTGGCTGTGTCATTAACTGAACTGCGATCCCGTTCGATTTGGGGGGAGGTGCGTGTGTGCGTGTGTGCGTGCGCGTGCGTGTGTGTGCATGCGTGTGTGTTTTTTTGGGGGCTGATATTTTTTTTTGAATGAAGATTGCATGGAAAGTTGTGGGGAACCGTTAAAACCACCAGTTAACGAGGAACATCTCTATGTCCTTTTCTTCCTCTCTCTCTCTCGCTCTCTCTCGCTCTCTCTCTCTCTGTTTCCCTCTCTCTGTAGCTGGATGACACCAGCTCCTCAGAAGGCAGCACCATTGACATTAAGCCAGAAGTGGAGGACGTGGTGGTGGTGGAGCAGGTGGAGGAGTACATGGACCCAGAAGCCTGCTGGACCGAAGGTAGGATCCCCCTCCCCCCCACCATCCAAGAGAACTCACAATGGATCAGCCTAAAATTTACCTTTCAATCATGCTACCTCCCTCCATGACAACACAATGGATCCGCTCAAAACTTGCCACACAACCGCCCTTCCCCCAGCAGTACTATGCAGTGCACTAAACTGGCCCTTTAAGTAGCCAAGGAGAGATTACGTCTCGCACAGATGTACCTCCTTTAAATGAAAGCGTCATGCTTGGGCATCAGACCGTTCCCCCAGGGGAAGCTGAAAGTGCTGCGGTGGCCATTTGGCTTCTGCAGTGGAGTATCTGCGTGTCCGACGCTGCTGAGGTGGACCCTTCTGAGGGCCGTATTGATTTTGACGGGGTGCCTTCACCACGGCTGCCCCCGTGCCGCCGCCGTCGCCGTGGTGCCTGCGTGCCGACAGCCGCACCTCGCCCTCACGTTGCCGACCGCTGTTACTCAGGAGTACAGGGCTGCATTTGGGCTCTCAGCCAGCGCCTGTCCTGATCAGCGCTTCTGCAAAGGAGACCCAAATAACGTTACCCCGGCTACAGTGTGACCTGACCCCGCCATGGATTTTTAGCCCTCGCCCTTAAAATAATAAATATAGTGTTTTGGGGGTGGTGGTTGGGGGGTTGACAGTTATTGATGCGGTTTGGGCCCTGCAGTGGGGATGGAGAGGTGACACGGTGGGGGTTCTTGCAGTGGGATGGAGGGGGGGGGAGGTTTACACTGGGGGTCCTGCAGAGGGAGCGTGGTGCGTCTCTGTGACAGGGCGTGTCCTCTCTTGCAGCCTGTATTGCACGGTATAAGTGCTGCGATGTGCCCATCACGGAGGGCTGGGGGAAGCACTGGTGGTTCCTGAGGAAGACCTGCTATCTGATCGTGGAGCACAACTGGTTTGAGACCCTGATCATCTTCATGATCCTGCTCAGTAGTGGAGCACTGGTGAGAGCACACATACACACACTCATTTAAGCATGTGCATATTCTAACTTGCACACATTCACACACATGCATACTGGAACTTACCCACTCTCAAACACAAACACGCACACACACATGCTCACACACACACACACACACACACACATGCATGCTCAAACTTAAACACTCATACTCAGACACACTCACACTCATACACATGCACTCTCACACACAATTACAATCTCACAAACACATTCAAACATAGACTCTCACTTGCGGTAACGTTGGGGAAGGGAATAGTGGTGTGTCCTGGGGTGGGATTGGGGCGGGGTTACTGAGTTATTGGTAACGGGTCTTCAGTGGCGTTGGCCGTTCCTCTCCCAGGCGTTCGAGGACGTGTACATCGAGCAGAGGAAGACCATCCGCGTCATCCTGGAGTACGCCGACCGCGTTTTCACCTACATCTTCATCCTGGAGATGTTGCTCAAGTGGGTGGCCTACGGCTTCGTCAAGTACTTCACCAACGCCTGGTGCTGGCTCGACTTCTTCATCGTGGACGTAAGTATCCATCCTCCTCCTCTCTCTCCGAATGCGCGCGCGTTTCGGGATCTGCCAGTCGTCACAACACCCCGCCCTCCTCCCAGCCCCAAACACGCGTAGACCCCGGACGAGGGTCTCTCTCTATGTCGTCATGGTGACCGTGGCTTTCTCCTCTAGCCAAATCAGCTGCTGCGGCCGAAGCCTGACTGTTTAGAGCAGATCACACCTCTCCTGGGTTTGACTGCTTTATTGGCACTCTTACAGTACAAGGTCCTTAATGATTCAGGTAGATTCTCTCCGCTCAGAGGTTTGGCTCTCAATAAATATCACTTGTCAAATTCAGTTACTTTTTTACCATTGAAGTGTGTGACTGCTTCATACCATACAAAATAGGCAAATCTGCCTGAACATAGAGGTGAACACAGCGTTGAACACTGACGTTAATTAAGTTGTAAGCCTAGCTTGGTTGGTAGAGGTGAATAGCAAAATGAGTATGGGTTAATAGTTGAGGTGAGCTGTTCATACAGTTGTAGGGTGAGCTGGGTTAATAGAGATGAACAAAATATTTCATAATATTCTATATCGAATAGAATAATGTGTAATGATCTTAATAATTATGAGGTGAGTTGTTGATGGCCTTATAGCATTATAAGGTGAGCTAGGTTAATAGAGGCAAACAGAAAAGTGAATGAGGATGTTAAGAGTAATGAGGTGTGTAGGATCAAAAGAGATGAATTATGTAAAATCTATGTGAGCTGGTTCAATACTTGTGAATGAAATATTGAATAATGGTGTTAAATTTGTAGTTGAGTTGGGTTGATAGAGAGAAATAGAATATTAAATGATGGTAAAGTTATGAATTAAGCTGGGTTGGTAGAGGTGAGTAGAACAGGGAATAGAGAATAGAGAGGTGAATGGAATAATGGTGGACATATGTATGGATTTAGGCAGGGTGGTTTGTTTGAAGGGTTAAAGGTCAGAGCAGAGGCTTCTGGTTCCAGCACTGTTGGTATGAGGAGACCAGAGTGACACTGCTGTTACCGTGGCGCCCAGCTGCTGATTGGCAGGCAGAGCTCCCGACGCAGACGTACATAAAGTTCACAGCGCCGTCTCCCCTCAGCGTCCTGCGCTAGCCTGCTAGCTGCAGAGAGGCGTGCCTCATGTCCCCTACGAGCTCCCGTATCCAGGCGAGGCGTTTGTTCTCACTACAGTGACACGCCCCAGACCTGAACCTGACCTCGCTAGCACCACTTGTGGCCAAGATCCCGCACCGCGGGGTGGTGCATAGTTGGCTATATCATAGCCCAGGGTGGGAGGGTTAGGGTTTCAGTTAGCAGGATGTTCGATACCTCTTTGCTCTGTAGCGCCAACCCCTGGTAATCAGCCAAACCTTACACAATCCTCAGTGGCTGAAACCATGGCAACCCGGCCAGTGGACTAAAGTGAAAAAAGCATCAGTTGGCTGTTCATGTATTCCAGAGCAGGGCATAAAGGAAAAATCAGAAAAGAACAATTGCTTTAAAAAGTTCATATTAAAGTGTTGTGAAGTAATAGTTCCACTAAACAGGTACAATGCAGTCTCAGTCCCATCTAGCTGAGATCTGGACCAAACAGATTCATCCTGCATTGCAGTTTTAGTTTACATTTAAGGACAAAGTTGATTTATGTTTCCATTTGCCACACAGAGGGGCTGGTAATGGTGCAGCCAAATTAATGCCCTTTGACAGCCATAGTTATGTAAAGTACTGCACATCATTTACTTTGTTCAGTGTTTCTTGAACAATTAATCTGACAGAAATCTTTAGTTGCATAGTTTATGACATAGAGAAAATGTAATGAAAGTCTGAGTGTTAACACACACACACACACACACACACAGAAAAATGTCCAGTGTTAATTCTGCTTTAAGAATGTAAATTTGATACACTGGACATTTTACTGCACACACACACACACACACACACAGGGTGCTCTTGCAGTTTGCTGTAATCAGTCAGCAGTAATGAAATGGCCACTGCAGTGTCACAGGTCTCCATGATGATTACTTCCTCTGGATGGCTCGGTCATATGACAGGATATTGGAGGGTGGGAGGGGTGGTGGAGAAGAGTCGCTAAAGGAGGGCAGTGGGGATGGGGGGTGTTGGGTGTAGGTGGGGGTAATCTGGAATGAGCAACAGCGCGATGGAATGCAAGGAGGTTTCTTTGTTTCAACGAAGCCAGATATTCAACCATCCAGTTCGGTCACGCTCAGTATCTGGCATAGCCTAGCTTGTTAGTGACAAGGCATGACCTTGTGTTCCCCAGAAGAGCTGTTGCAAAAAAAAACCCCAATGACCTTTGTCCCCCCCCCCCCCCCCCCCTTGGTGAGTGACCCAAAGACACACCTAAAGTCTGCATTTCCGTGAAGTGGACGGGCGTGGCACCGGGTTTGTCCATACCTCCCTGGCATGTTCATGGATCCGCGTTTCTCTCCAAATTACCCCCCGTGGTTCTGTGTAAGGCGGAGGAGCTCCAGTGCTGAGCGGCAGGCCTGTCCTGATGGTAGGGAGGTGGGGGTGGGGTGGGGGGTGTCAGTCTGCGTCAGTAATTATTGAGCTACAGACGCTGGGGCTTCAAGATACAGTGTTTCTCGGGTTTCTCTAACGTGTACGCAAACACCAGGAGCCTAGCCAGTGCTGAATGTCCTGTTCTCGTCGTTAATATTTCTTATGTTTCCTGTCAGTTCGAATAAGACTGGAAAATAAATCTGACAACTCTGCGTCAAATCAAATTCACAGCCAAAAAAACAAGCTGAGAAGCTGGATGATGGAGGTTGGTTGAAGGACAGCGTCCGCCCACCCGCGGTGGCAGGCTGTCGCAGAGCACTGGGGTTTCCCTCGAGCCCTGAGGAGCCGGTCGCTCGGCGATGTGACGTGTGTGCTAACTGTGCTAGTCAGCGCTACGCTGCGCGTTCAGCTCTCTGTCAATAACCTGCGTGACGAGCCGTGCGGGTCAGTGGTAGACATTTTGCTGTGTAGGTCCAAGACATCTGGCCTCCGTTATCCCTGAATGTGTTTCTGCGTTGTGTCCTTCCTGTGAGACAACTTCTGCGATTCTGAGCTTCAGAGGTGTGAGGGGGGAGGGGGGGTTTGGAACACAGTCTCTCTCACTCTGTGTTGTTCCTGTGACATGTCTGAGCACCTCCTGAACTCACAGCATGAGTGATTATTATTATTGTCATCTGTTTTTAAGGGCGTCCCCCCCCCCCCCCCCGAGCTCCACATACTCAGATCCGTAGGGCTGCGCTGCACAAACAGCTCAAAAATCTGGAAGTTGATGTCACAGGAAGTGACGTCAGAGCCATGCCCTTGGCTTGTTATAGTGCTGTGTGGAAGTCTTTTATAAGTCCATATAGTCTTTTACTGGAAGGCTAAATAACTGCATTTTAACCATTGCTCCTTTTGACTACCCCCCACTCCCCCACCCCACCCCTACAGAACCCAACGTGCAGGTCCAGGCTAAACCTTTTGGGGGCGTGGTGGAAAGGGGCATATGTGTGGCAATATTGTGAAATGTGGCAACCGGTATTCCACTGAGATGGAGTAGAAATCTGAAACTGGAAATATACCTCTCCCACTGGGTCCATCTAAAAATAATAATAAAAAAACTCTGACCCTGTTTAGCACTTTACATGGCTCTAGTTCGTTAGGCGCAATTAGTTTGTTAGCCTGTGGCTCTTCACTCTTGTTCTGCTAATGTTGTTTTCCTGCTCATTATGGTGGTGTCTGCAGCCATCGTCAAATTGCTGTTTATCATTCAATGTTACCTCAGTGATGCCATGTAGAATCATCATCCATGTTCTAATGTTCTAAACCTTGAACTAGCCCAAAGTCAGTTGCCACAATTTCACAACAGCAATCAGACTTCTTCATTTGCCCACCTATACCCCAACACCACCCTCTGCCCCCCATGATTATTGACTTGCAGTCAGGACTGACAATAATCTTCCCATAATCCTCCTCTGCTGTGTTTCCCTTGCAATGTGGGCTAAGGGGAATTGTAGTTTCTTTGCATTTTTATTTAAGCTTGGGTTAATGTGGGGGAACTACATTTCCTAGGCTGCATTAATGTGGTGATATTTAGACTTGTGAATTGTGTAACCACTCTCACTGTCCCTGACAAAGTTTTATACTGCCCCTGACATCCCAAATATTGTTCCCAATTATTCAAAGATGTTGGGGACGTGCAACTTCTGGTAAGTCAGATCCCACCAAATGAATCAGTCCTTTGACACTGGCTCTCATTTGACCTGTTGTGTGTGTTCTTGTGGTGGAAGTGATGTGGTTCAACAGCTCTGTCTGCCTAACACATGTGGGGAGGAGTTTCATTCAGCTGATATGGTGGTTTTGCCTGCATGTGTCGCTGTGTACTCATCAAAGTGAGCGAGTGTGTCTGTGTGTGTGTATCTGTGTGTGTGAGAATGTGTGATTACTTTTTTGTGTGGTCTGTTGTCTTTCTTCTACCCCCCAACCCTCAATTATGCAGTAGTTTTTGTGTGGCTAACCTTAAACTCTAATACTGTTGCCATGGAAACATTGGGAAGGTGTAGCCAGGTTGACATCACGGTTGTAGCACCGCAAAGTTAATAAGGATTTGATGGCAGCGTGGATGGCTATGGTGACCAGATATAAATCTGTGCTCTTTTACGCAGGTGTGAACTTGCACCTGTCTGCTGTTGTAGCCTGCTGATCGACTATGTCAATAGAATAGTTCTGGGTAGGGTGGTCATATCGCTACTGACAGCACAGTCATAATCCCTCTGAGGCATTTTGATAATCACAGTGATGTCCTTATTGTGAACATGAACAATTTCATGCGATTTCTTGTGTCTCCAAAAACAAACAAATATGAATATGAATACAAGCCATTCTGGAAAAGCACAGCTGATTGATTGAGCTAATTTTTTTGTCCTATTGGATATTGGATAGCCAGAGAGAAAGTGGAGAAAATATCCAGCTGATCTGTTGACACGGTCAAAAGGGAAACCATTTTCTACATTCAGAGACATAAGAGAGTGGATATTTAATGTTTGTTTTGTGGCAGGGACATTTAGTGTATCCAATTGGGTTTTTTCATTTTTAAGATGGATGTGCTGATTGTCTCTGCAGCACGAGAAAGCTTTCCCGTTAATTTTCTCCCGCTGTTAGTGATGTACGCTGAAGAGCCTGGCCGGCGGGAGAGAGCTTGTGTCTGTGCCGTCTCTCTGACGCAAGTCCCAGGAAAGCGCCAAGAAAAAATCACCTTGAACACCGAGCCAAATCCCCTGCGCCTTTCTGCCAAAAACCCTGCCCTGCCAGGCCGGAAAAACTCCCTGCGTGTCACCGTTGGCCAGATTTCAAACCAAAAGTTATATTAAGAACAGAAACCTGTGTGGTGCATATTTTTGCGTTTTCACAAGGGTAGAATCTTGGGTAGGAACTGTTGCTGTGTGCGTTCGTTGCGGAGGGGAGCTGTTTCTGTGTGCATCTCATGCTGGTTTGCTGTTAGCGGGTGTGTGCTGCTAAATCAAAGAAGGTATGGAACATGGCGGGCCATGTTTGACAAATCTGTGTGTCTGGGAGGTGCCCACGAGTCACGGAATCCAGATCCAGGGGGATGACTGATCATAATCTCTATGCAAATATGAGTCCGTCAAAACAAGCCACAGCAGTTTCGTTAAGTTTACGAAGGATGATTTCAGATGTGGTTGACATTTTGGCTGATATCAAAGATGTGATTGAAACTGGCTGATATCAAAGACTAAACAAAATGCAGCCACTTTGTAGCACACGTTAGCCTAGCTAAATCCTCTGCAAACAACATGAGGCCCAATCAAACACCTGGAACCTAGAAAGGAGAGGAGAATATAGTGGATTCAAGAGGAGGGTACTGGAGGATATGAGAGAAGTTTGGGATGTGAGAGGGGGTGTTTGATGTGAGAGGGGTATTAAATTTGAGGGGGAATTTTGGATGTGAGAGGGGGTATTACATGTAAGAGGGCTATGGGTGTGAGAGGGCTGTGGATGTGAGCAGTTTGTGTGTGGCAGGGTCATAAATGAGGTGACGCAGCATATGACGCAAGGCCAGCAGGTGTCCTGATTGTGGAAGCAGGGTCATTGTTTTTTGTTTGTTTTTGTTTGTTTTTGTTATGTCTGCCAAATCATAGCCACAGATGTCACTGACCTTCCCTTGCAGAGAGCTGAGAGGTGAAGGAGACCCTGAGGCCACCCCACACAGCTGGCTCAGGGGGGGTCAGCCCCCCCATCCCCCAAAAAAGGGGGCGGTCCACTAGGCTGAGGCAGAAGGTGACAACTACCCCCCCCCTCCACAGACTGTACAGTAGATGAAGGCGGAATCTTTATTCTCTCTGATCAGTTCAAAAGCTGCTGATCATTATCTGTGATCAACATAAAAATAGTCCCCCCAAACCCTTCATAATCACAGACATGAGAATGTTCCAGAACCTCCGCGTGAATCCTGCTGAATCACAGCATTCTGGCTCTGTATATCTCCACACAAACTACTTATGAGTCACATATCTGTCATAAATTTTTTTTCTTTTAAATTGCAGATTGATTTTTTTTTCTATTGTCATTTTTATATCATCGTAGAGTTCTTGATCAAGGTTAAGCTCGAGAACAGTTTTGGTTTTGGTGCCTGTCGGGAGGAGAGAGGCGGCCATTTCATTTCCGCGTGACTCTGCGATGATGCAGCTCACGTGCGTCCCGCTTGCAGAAAAGCCTCCTCCAGCCTCTCTCCTGTGCCGCTGTGTTCCCGGCGCATTCCTGACGCAGGCTGTCCTGGTTTAGCAGCCTCCTGCATTCACCAGCTGCAGCCCGAGTAAACCAGAAATGCCTTCTCCCCGAAACAAAATAGAATGAAACCCAATAAAGCTTTCGCCTTCGCTAGAGTTCTCCTCCCTCCTGTGACTCCTGGTTCAGCTTTGGTTGTTGTGTTCTCTTGCGATGTTCTTAGCGAGTCATGATGTTGGTGGCTGGTTTTTTGGAGGTGTCCTCAGATCTTGTTTGGTATTCTCCCCCCGCCCCACCCTTGCCCCCCAGTGCAGGAACAGCAGCCCCACTCTCCCTAGTCTCATGCATCCGCTCAGCTCCTGTGTCTTCCTGCTGGCTCCACTGACCATGCCTAAATGTGGAAACCCCCCCAATATTAGAACCACACAGGCTAGGCAGAATTTTTCGGGTACTGGTACGTTTAGCCTTCCCAGACCCCATTGGGTCTATGCTGTATATCCCGTAATTCCCCCAAGGTTTTCTGCCTGCTCCATCTCCCAAACGCCTGTCTTTGGCCGTGTCCCTGACATCCCAGGCCAAACGTAGCCTTCGTGCCGACCCGCAGCCTTGGCTTGTTGACAGGGCCCTCTGTAAAGCCTCATCCCTGGACCCTGGCTGGATTGTTCCAGGCTAAGATCTGCTGGGTTATAGTGTGAGCATAGGTACTGGGGTACACCCCCAGGGCTGGGGGTGATGCGCTGAGACTGGGGAGGAGGGGGGGGCTCATGTTTCAATGGCGTATTCTGTCATTTAAGTGCGGTCCAGTACTGTACCTGGCTAAACCCCCTCACCCCTCCCTGTTCTCTCTCTCTCTCTCTCTCTCTCTCTCTCTGTCTCTCTCTCTCTCTCTCTCATGTGGTCGTGTGACTGTGGCTCTCCCCTCTCAGTGCTCAGAGCAGTCTTAAATGAATGTGTGCTGTTGTTAAAATGCTGAGAGTGAATTTTTTGATGCACATGTATGTATTCACCTGTATTTTTTCCCTCAGGTTCCTTTAATTTGTCTGTCTTAAATTATGTGGGAATTTATGCTACAGCCGAGAGGGACTTGGCCACAGTGTTAGAAGGGCAAGGGTAAGGTTCCTGTAGTCTGTTGGGATTTTTTTTCTCCTTCTGCAGGGACCCCCTCTCTCTCCCCCTCCCCCCCACCCCCAAACCTCGGTCGCCCCGTTCCCCTTTTCGTACTAAAAGTCTTGTGTGCGCTTCTCTGCCTTTTTTCCCCTTCTGTTTGAGTCTTACACCTCTCGTTCTCTCTTTTTCTTTCTTTCTCTCTCTCTCAACAACCACTTTCTTTCCAGGTACTACCCGAAGTTTTTCCCAAGCGTCGACGCCAAAAAAAAAAAAAAAAATCCTGAAAAAAAAAACACCAAACTTGGGGGCCCACCACTTGAAATTCTGACCGCTTATAACCTAACCTATACTAAACATGACTCTTTCTCTCTCTCCCTTCTCTATTTATATATACATATATAAATGCAATATTATATATGTATATATTTATATATATATATTTGTGTGTAACCCAACTTTCCGACAATGCTAGGGCCGTTTTATTAACAAGAAAAAAAAAGAAAAAAAAGGAAATCGCCTCTAACAGTGTGGATCCTCTTTTGCTTCTCTGTTTCTGTGTAGGTGTCTATAGTCAGCCTTATAGCTAATGCCCTGGGCTACTCCGATCTAGGGCCTATTAAATCACTCAGGACACTAAGGGCCTTGAGACCGCTCAGAGCCTTGTCACGATTTGAAGGGATGAGGGTAAGATACTAAGCTAAGCGGCTCGATCCTTCTGCATGCCTATTGAGCAGTTTAAGCATGCCAGAACTGATCAAAAAAAAAAAAGAACACAAATGATAAGACGTAATGGGGGATACTGTTAAAAGGACAACGAAAACCTTCAAGTACCTTCCATGCACACATATTCGGTATCATATGTGCAAATCGAAAAAAAGACAAAAGTCATGATGCAGCTGGGATATTTTATAGAAATGTCAAAAAAAGTCAAAACAAACAGATTATTTGATTATTTTAGCAGTAATTCTTCCCTGATTGCATTTGTATCACATTGTGTAGATCCATTAGCTCTTACCAGTTGTCTTAAAATCATTAGAATTTTAGCAAGAATTTCGTAGACAATTTTTAAGAGGGATTTTTATCGCAAAGCTGCCTCATCACAACGAAAACTAATTTGCAATCAAATTGGCCCCTGAAATATCAATGAAAGGAAAAAAAAGGCAATGGCAAAAAAAGGTTGATGTCACTCAAATCCCATGCCATTTCACACTGTAGGGCATTTATATGCAATTGGCTGTCCATTTGGCCTGTGGCCTGATTTTCAACCTCGACTGCTTTTAACTGAAACGCCAACACCCCCACCATGCCCCCCCACCCCCACCCCCACCCTTGCTCCTGCCATTCTCCCGATGCATCGTGTAACAACAACCACCAGGAGTGAGGGTACACCATCACAAAAAATAAACATGTCTTCTCCCCCCTCCCACCCCCAAACAGTGGCAGAGTTACAGCAGTGAAGCTGTCTCCAGCACCCTTGGTGGTGTACAAAAAAAAAACTGAGAAATGAGACAAAGACTGGTAGTCAGAAACAGATTTAAGAAATATTACTGTTGGGCATTTTTGGGGGTTACTTAGTTGAAGTCTTTGTGCAACTGAAGGAAAACATCTTCATGAAGAAGCAGGCTGGAATTGAATGGGTTTTGGTGGGGCCACCCTCAACGCAAGCCAAACCTTAACCAGGCTATGGCAACCTCAACGTTAGGCAAATTCTGCCATCTGCCCGGTCCTTTATTCTGATGGCTGTAACTGGCTGCCCCTGGTTGTTGTCGCTTCAGTCTCCCCCCCCCCCCCCCAGAACTGGAGACCTCGTCTCTTAGTAGGAGCTTCACTTCTCCACTTCTTCAGCCTCAATCCCCCCCTCCCCCCCACCACATTTCCAGCACTGTACAGCCCCTATCCTCACCCCCCCCTTCCCCATTCTCTCACTGTCCACCACAGCCCATTGGGCCCCACGCTGCCCCCTACAGCGCTGGAGGGTCATGCTCACTGGTGGCTCACCCCACTCCCTCTTTTGCTTGTCCAGGACCTGGAAATGGGACTCTTTTTTTGTTTTCTAAGTCCCACACACAGAATTGTGGGTGTGGGAGGGAGAAATTTGCTAAGCTTCTGCTGTTGTCATCACTCCATTGCCCACCGTGTCTCCCGCCTAATTTACCTGTTTCATTTGATTTGTTTTTATTTTCTAAGAGGCTGCTAAAATACTGTCATCCAAAAATTATATATATATATATATATATATATATCAGTATGTGTATATATAAAATAAGTGCCCTTATATGAATTTTTGTTCTCAGCAAAGCAGAAGCTTAGGAAATGTGCAAGACTGCCTGTTCCACTGAAGACATTGCTGTTTATACTTAATGGAAAAACACAGCTGATGTGTGGGAGATGGATGTAGCCTTTTTCTCCCAATGGAGTCAGTTAAACTTGGGATTTAGGGGAGGGAAGAGGTTGTGGGTGGGGGGAGGGGGAGGGCAGTGTGTTTTTAGTTCTACATGACTTCTTTACGTCTTGACTGACGCAGTCACCTGAGACACACTCAACCATTTGTGCGGTCTTACGGGTCAGATGCTCCGACTCCACCAAAAATGACAAACTAGATTCAACAGCTTGCAGCGGGGGTGGGGAACGTGGGGGGTTTGTGCTTTCAGACAGTTTCATGAGCTGTCTCAGGTGCTGACATCTACAGTGCGGTCCGTAAATATTTGAACAGTGACACAATTATTGTCGTCTTGGCTCTGTACTCCAGCACATTGGATTTCAAGTGAAACAAATGAACTTGAGGTTAGAGTTCAGAATGTCATCTCTAATTTGAGGGCACATCCATTTTGGGTGATCCATGTAGGAATTACAGCCTTTTTTATATGTAGTCCCCCAATTTCAGCTGTGTGTTGTTGCATTGTTAGGTCATGCAAGCTAACTAAAGGTCTAGGGTAGATTCTAGGTGTGGCACTTCCATTTGGAGTCTGTTGCTGTTGTCTGTCAACACAAAGACCAAAGAAGTGTCATTGCTAGTAAAGCAGGCCATCACGAGGCTGAAAAATCAGAGTTAATCAACTGTTTGAATAATTAAGAAGCAAGAACGCACTGGTGAGCTCTGCAATAGCAAACAGTCTGGTAGACCATGGAAGGGCACTGTAGTGGATGACAGAAGAATACTTTCAGTTGTGAAGAAAACCCCTTTTCAACTGCAAACAGATAAAAAACAATCTCCAGAATATAGACATAGTGGAGTGACTACCATAATGAACACACTTCACCAGAATAATCTCAGAGGGTTCAATGCAAGCTGCAAACCACTGGTAAGCCTCAAGAATAGAACGGCCAGATTAGAGTTTTGGGGATGAGACAAGTATTAACTTGTGCTAAGTGATGGAAAGAGGAAAGTGTGGAAAAAGAAAGGAACAGCTCATGATTCAAGACCTCATTGACGAAAAGTGCAATGTTCTTGGCTAGCTAAGTCAGTCGCCAAACCTGAATCCAGTTGAACGTGTATTTCACTTTCTGAAGACAAGGCTGAAGGAAAAAATCCCCCAAAAACAAACAGGAACTGCAGTTGGCTGCAGACCTGGCAGAGCATCACCAGAGGAGATTCCCAACGTCTGGTGATGTTTATGGGTCGCAGACTTCAGGCAGTCATCGATTGCAAAGGATTTGCAAACAAGCACTGAATATGATGACTTTGTTTAAGATTGTTAAATTTTCCAATTACTTATGGTCCCATAAAATGGGGCAGGGGGTCTACACATTTATAATTGTTTCATTTTTTAAAATGCAATGTGCTGGAGTACAGAACCAAAACAACTAAAATTGCATCACTGTCCAAATACTTGCAGTACAGACTGCACTGTGTATGACTATATGAAATACTAGGCATACTCCTGCTGGTAAGACCTGCTGTCTCTAGCAATGCACTTACCCAATTAGTTAAACTCCAGGGGACTTTCCCATATTATTCTGTGGGAAAGGCAATAAGCTGTCTTTGTATGGAGCCCCATTTTACCTCATGGGATACAAGACCCAGGTCATAGGATACAGGGTCACGTTACCCCCAGTGGCCTTGCTAACATCTTCTGCCGCTTTCCATTTGGTGGTAGTTTATTCATGAAAAACAACCTAAATACTACCAGTCAAATTTATGATGTGTATCCAGATTATCTATTGTTAAATGTTAATAGTGCTTAGTCAAGGGGACTGTCTGGTTGAAATAGTGTTGTCATTTTTGGGTTATAGTGTTATGGGTAGTCAAAGGAAGTGTCATTTACGTATAGAATTTCCCCTGACAAATAGGAAATGTAGGAAATGAAAGAAAATGTCTTTGCTAGCAGGAAGACATTGAAGAGGAATTTGCACTCAAATTCTGACCCTGCCTCACCAGTACAGCAGAGTGTGTTTATTCATCAGATAATTTGCCACATTATTTGAATTAAAAGAAGAAAATGCAAAAATTTCAGAACAATAAAATGAATTAAGTAGTACATTTATGACTGGTGGGATCTGGAATTGTACACACGATTGGCTGGTCCCCCCTTTGGGACTGAACACACCTGTGCGTTGCTTGTGTGGCACTGGAGATAATGGAGACCTTGAACACAACACATCACTGCCCCGCCCAGCGGTGACAGACACTCCCCCACAGCCCCGCCCATTGGTGACAGACACTCCCCCACAGCCCCGCCCAGTAATGATAGCCACACCCCCACACAATTTCAGCTCAATTTCAGTTCACTAACTTCTATATGTTTTCTCTGTGAATGATTTACATTTTTTGTCATCAAGTAAATTTGTGTATTTCATTTTCTATTCCTGCAACAAAATGTCTTACTTTTTTTGCCTGGCCTGCCATTGGAGTTACTCTATAGGCCTTTTTTTTACGGCCTGCGTTTTACTTTCTCCTAGTCTGAAATGACCAGGCCGTCCCATCGCTCAAACATTCTCAGTCAGTTCTCGAGTCAGGGCATACATGCACACGTGTCATCCTGAGTGCTGCCTCTTCCTTTGGCGCCTCAGTCTGGGCAGTCCTGCTGGAGGATTACAGTCTATACGCATGGCAGACTGCAGGTGGCCAATGCCCAATGGGCTAATGGAGCCACTGTTACACAGGGAGGTGGAGCCCCCCCCCCCACGCAAACCCCGTGTGGAAGGCTGCTGGCCACAGGTAGCGATGGCGAGGTCAGGAGTCCATACCTGACTGTAGTGCCACTGAGTGTCGGTACTTGAGCAGGATCTTCCAAGCTTTTTCATTATGAAAACTCATCATTTACTATTTCAGAATGAGAAATAATATGTACTAGCCCAGCCCACTGCTGCCAGACAGCTGCAGTCAGTCTCAGAAGTGGCTATAGCCAGTTGATAATTACCTTGCCCAGAATCAATGACCACTCTGCCCCACCCTGTCCAGGTGTGAGCCCGTTACCGTTACCCGCCGCTAGGGCCCCCACAGCCCACTCAGGTCTCTGTACATTTCCAGTGTCTCGCATACAGCACAGTGACAGGAAATTCTGTGACAGGAGGACCGGCTGTCCCCAACACACAATCACTACATCTGCTACAGTCCACTCAAGCAACCCACATTGCCATTTTAAAACCAATGAACAACAAAAAAAACTGTGAAAAGTTTACAGGGCTGTTGTATTTGCAATTATCTACCTATCCATCTATCTATCTGTTTATTTATCTATTTATTTAACTGTCCTTGAGATTGCACAACAATGCCATGTAACATGCATGTTCTATTCAACTGCCAATGCCACTTTCTCCACTTCAAGAGCCATCTTCCCTCCTCACGGCCACGCCCCACGTTTGGCCACACCCTGCCAGGTCGTGCAGAAGCTGTGTCTTGCATGGCAGTTGGACATTAATAACTGGCTAAAATGTCTTAATCAGGTGTCTGTTCAGTTGTACTCGACAACAGTAACAGTGTCTCTCTGGGCACTGGCAGATATTTCCTGATAGAGAAAATGTTACGTTCTCTTATCTTTGATTTACCTTTGGAATGAAAACCTCTTCCCACGCCACTGTTTCTGCAGCTGGTAATATGATATTGTGGAACTCAGTAGACACAATTATATTTTTTAGCCTTGTATGTTCAAGGGGTGAGAATTCACGGGGTTAACATGCACTGGAAAGTCACTGACTTAAATGAACCAATCAGAAGACTACACCCACCCAGGGCAAAACACTGTGATTGGTTCAAGGCAAGCTGAGTCATGATGGTGCATTTTAGCCCCGCCCATTTTGGGGATTTTGAGGCCTCACCAGGAGATGCTGTAATATTCCCCCAACGTAGCTGCATGTGCCTCTGCCAGTGCGGAGGGAAGGGCGCCCCCTGTCTGTGGGAGGGAAAATGGCTACTGAAGTGAGGCTGTGAAACGCATGCATGCTCTGTGCTCTGCCTGAGAGGAGAGGTCAGTGTGCATCATACTAACACTGATCTGCCTACTGTGAGCTCAGCGCTCTGCTCATCTCTGTGGGCCTGAGGGGGAGGGGGGAGGGATAAAGGAAGTGAAAGGGGGTGGGGCAGGCATTAAAAACAAATTCTGATTTCCAATGCAGAGTTTGAAGGGGGATTTTTGGGTAGGGGGTAGGAGTGGGTGGAGGCATTGCTTTTTTTGAAGGGGGTGCTTGATGAACGCTGCATACAGGTGTTATACATTTTTTACAATTAACCTTTTGTGTAAATCAAAAAAGTAAGAATGCCTCTCTCTTTGCTTCTAATTAAGATGGGAGATAGTGCACCAGTCCTGTAGGGGGCAGTAATGTTCTCACTAGGACAGGGGTCTTGACACCCTTGCGTTTGGTTTCCACTGACCCACCAAAGTTGCACTGTCACTGTGATGTCTACTGTGACCCAGTACTGTGGCACCATTTCACTGCCTCTTCCCGGCCACTTGTGTGAGATTGGCTGATACATTTGGTATGTTTGGTTGTCAGTTTACAACCAAACTTTAGAGAGATCGCAACAAAGAAGGCACAGTTATTATATTTATTATTGTGTATGTATCAGGCACATAGCTTTGGACGTTAAATTGTCTTGTCTATTTTCTGGTGATCCATCAGCAAATTTATTAAGGGGGGATGTTTACCTAATTAAGAGCACACTTAAAAATACTTTCTGGCTGTATTTTATGCAAGATTAGCAAAAATAATGTCAATATAATGATATTAAAATAATTTTACACAGATGCTTCCATTCGAACACATTAGGCTACAGGTCAAATCGCTTTTACACCTGGGGTCAGCCAACATTCTCTCAGCTTGGGTTGGGTTGCTGTGGATACGCTTGTGGTCTAATTTTAGCTTGCAGCTAAGGTGGGTCTGTGGAAACAGAAAGGGTTATCAGTCAGTAGGCCTCTCTGATTGGTGCTTCAAATCACTTCAGATTATGAGAACGAACCCCAGGGACGTTTGGTTTGGTCAGGCATACCGATCACACCTCAGGTAAGAGGCTTACAGGGACAATTTATAAACACTGGGACAGAAAATAAAATGCTCCTCCAAGATGTAGATTCTCCTTGTAGATTCCTACAAGTACGGTGCCGAATATGATCAGATTTACGCTCCCATTGGCAGTTTATCATGACCTCTCGCAAAGTTTGTCTTTTTGTGAGCCTGGTTTAGCAGAAGTAGCATACCGGTATGCAGCTGTTCTGTATGTGTGGGTGTGTGTGCGTGTGTACGCTAACACACTCAGTTTCTCTCACACTGTGTTGCTTTGTCTCTTCCACTCTGGTCTAGGTGGTAGTCAACGCCCTGGTTGGAGCCATCCCCTCCATTATGAATGTGTTGCTGGTTTGCCTCATCTTTTGGCTAATTTTCAGTATCATGGGGGTCAACTTGTTTGCGGGAAAGTACTACTACTGCTTCAACGCGACGTCCGAGTTGCGCTTTGAAATCACAGACGTCAACAACAAAACCGAATGCTTTTTGCTCATCAACGCCAACCACACTGACGTCAGGTGGAAGAATGTCAAGATCAACTTTGACAATGTTGGCGCCGGCTACCTGGCCCTTCTCCAAGTGGTGAGGGGCCCCGCGACTCTTCCTCTTTCACCCTTATTCCTGTCCTCTCCTTTTTCTCACCTTTCCAATCCATGTCAATGAAGCAGTCTGCATTCTACATTTTTTAGACCCAGGTCCCCTGAGCTACTCACCATGAATTATGTGATAAATAGGAGGAAATGTTGGGCTCAAGCCCTCTTACCTGGCTCACTCACTGTTAGCTGTTAGCTTTGTTAGCCAAAGAACAATTGAATTAATGGGGGCTGAGAATCACCCCCTTACAGCTATTTAACAAATACACTATAATATACCAAATTTAACTTCGTCACACACTACATTTCCAAAAGTATGTGGACACCCTTCTAATTAGTTGTTTTGGCTATTTCAGCCACACCCATTGCTAACAGGTGCATAAAATCAAGCATACAGCCATGCAATCTCCATTGACAGACATTGGCGGTAGAATGGGTTTTACTGAAGAGCTCAGTGACTTTTAACATGGCACTGTTGGCTTGATGGATATTTTGTTTATTTTTGTTAATATCTATCCCTCTGATTAATTTGGTGCAGCTGTTTCAATTTAGCTTAATCGGTTGTTTAATTAATTATTCTAGGCCCTGGATAAAAACGAATTGCTCACCATCAATAAAACTACAATGTGTGTTCTGGTATTCAACTTTAGGGAGTCAAGTGAATGTTTAAAAAAAATTGATACCATTATTTTACTCCAATTTGGGAGGGGGGAATCCATTTTCTCTTTGATTATTTGATTTTCTGCTCTCCCTCCTCCTCTCTCAAAGGCCACATTCAAAGGCTGGATGGATATCATGTATGCAGCAGTGGACTCCAGAAAGGTGAGCATGTCTTTGTGTCAATGTGGGTTTCCTCAGAAATAAAAGTAAATGAAAACCCTGAATGGTGACTTACAAAACTGGATGCTTACAGTACAGTACAGTAAAATTCCTACCTGCCGTCTTTGTCTGTAATAGACTAAGATTGTTCTTCTTACACTCTCCAGGTGAGTATTCTATATGTACTATGGTTTTTATTAAACTGTGAGCCAGAAGATTTAGACTGAGGACTAAGCGTTATCTTAGGCTGCTGGACACAAATTTAAATTTTACACATTAATACTCAAATTAAGGTGGGGAAGTGAAATTTGACATCTATGGGAGATTTGGTTATGAAGCATGTAATGGTAAGTCATGATACTAGTGACATTACAGTATAAGCCACATTATATTTTAAGTAGTTGCTGTATGCTGGTTATATTTACATGCATATGGCAATGCTTCTGATGCATTCTGTAGCAGTTATTAAGGTGTTAAAGGAGTACCATGGTGATTTTCACACTTTCTCGGTTTTATGTGCTATTTGCACAAGAGGCATTGAAGAAACACAATGTGTAGAGTATTAAATATGTCCGTTCTGTATTTTTGGAGAAATATGCGTTTTAAATTTATCGTCCTATTTTCCACCGGCTGAGAAAGTTGTCAACTTGGTGCGTCACGAACACAGTAACCACTCCCCTTTCCACGCCCCGTAAACCCATGGATAACTCGAGACCCATAGTTTGCGCCGCTGGCTTACGGGCAAGACAATGCAAATATTTGACTAACGTTAGGTTCACTTAAATTAAAGTGCCTTTTAAGGACTATTAGATTATTTCTGGTTATATTCATTTAGCTAGCTAGCTAGCTAACGTTAGCTAACGTTCATAAGGCAATGTTATCGATAACGTTAGCTAGCTAGTTTGCTTTTATGAGGACGTTATAGTTGTGCTTTTATCTTAACTTGGCTAGCTAGATAGCAAAAATTATAATTGGATATAAGTCAACGTCCTTACCTTAGCTATCTATCGATACTTGATATACTACTAAGCTAGCTAGCTTGTGAAAAGTCTCCCAAAAAGAGCGCTTATCATGGGGGTAGCTATGGTAACGGGGCACGGTCTGTCAATCATAGCTAACTGACAGTTCTCATTACCACACCCAGACGATTCGGGTGAACTTTTATAGTGGGAAATTTAGGCTTAGAAAAAAACGTTTTAAAGTACATTGAAATGACTGAATAATAAAAAAATTATGCACATTTGTTTTGTTGTTGCCTAAAGACAACTGGGAAGTGTCACGTTCAACCACCATGTTACTCCTTTAAGACCAACTGAAGTCTCACAGTATTGCAAGTTCACTTGGGTTATTACAATATTTTTAGAGAGAATGTTTTTTAAAGATGGTTATTTACTGTATGAAACATGTTAGATGTTATTTTTGGTGAAGTTTACCCATGGAAAAGGTTGTGTGACATTGGGTAATTGATTGGGCATGTCTTTCTTTCCCATGATTCTTTGCAGGTGGAAGATCAGCCTATTTATGAGGACAACATCTACATGTACATCTACTTTGTCATCTTCATCATCTTTGGCTCCTTCTTCACCCTCAACCTCTTCATCGGTGTCATCATTGACAACTTCAACCAGCAGAAGAAAAAGATAAGTCTCCTGTCTTTCTCAGTCTTCTCCGCTTTTCCCTCAGATACAAGGGCTGTACAGCTGTCTTAACTCTAGAAGGTTCTGTGGCCTTAGGTTTACTGCATATTCAGGGTAAATGGAGAAATAAAGATATAAGATAGTTAATGGAAATATTACGGTGGACTAGTTGGCGGTTGGAATGTGGGGGGGGGGGCAATCTGTACCTCATTCATCTGTGGGATTTTTGGATTTCAAGGTTGTAACCCCAATTCTTGTTTGTCCCTATACTTTGGGGGTCAGGACATCTTTATGACAGAGGAGCAGAAGAAATACTACAACGCCATGAAGAAGCTCGGCTCCAAGAAACCTCAAAAACCCATACCCCGGCCAGTGGTATGTTTTCTTAGTTATCGTCAGGGGGGAAAGGGTATCACAGCAAAGTGGCTGCTGCTGGATTGATTGATTGATTCAATTTATGCTTCATGTTTTTCTCTGAACGTATCAACACCCTGGTGATAACAGTTTTGTGTCCGGTAGATATATAATAATTGAATATAAATTTGTACATAGGTAGTTTTTTTTTCTTTAGGTAATGTTATCTGGTCAGGTTTTCCATCAGACTGTTCAGTCAATTAGGTCATTTGAATTGACCTATTGCACTTCATAGACTTTAGATTATAAACAATCCAGGCACTGGTGTTTACATTATGTATGTATTAGTTGCTCATCACCAGAGAAACTTGCAATAGTAAAGTCCGTAAGTACAAAAAAGTACAAAAAGTTCAAAGCAGGTTAATAGCCTGCTACTGACAAGGGTAATGAACTCAATGACCCTTGTCTGTGGCATGCCCAATGCCTACGTCTTTGCGTGCTTGGCCTTGTGGTCCCAGGGAAGGCACTTTTCAGGCCGCTGCCTGTCCCCCCTGCCTCACTGCTCATTAGCGACTCCTCTGGCTGATCGAACACCTACGGCAGCCACATCTGTGTTTCACTGGCGCACTGCATGCATTTCTCACTAGCGTGCATCCGCTCCTGAACTGCTAGGGGATGTTGCAATGCTTGGATGAACGTGTCAGGACAAAAGTTGTGATTGGCCATTCCTGAATGAGGAAGTTAAAAAAGAAGCGGTGTCATTGGTTTACTGACAATGTAAATTTAATTAAAACTAAAATTTTGAAATGTCATTAAGGCCACGGAGATGTTTTTGATCTGTCTCTCTTCTAGAACAAGATCCAGGGGATGGTGTTTGACTTTGTGACGCAGCAGGTCTTCGACATCTCCATCATGATCCTCATCTGCCTCAACATGGTGACCATGATGGTGGAGACAGATGACCAGACGCCGGAGATGGAGAACATCCTGTACTGGGTCAACTTCATCTTCATCATTGCCTTCACCACCGAGTTTGTGCTCAAGCTCTTCGCCCTGAGACATTACTACTTCACCATCGGCTGGAACATTTTTGACGTGGTTGTGGTCATCCTCTCCATCGTCGGTGAGCGGTGGCCGTGGTTTAGCCAGGCCCTGTGAGGAGGAGCACTGGGGTCTGGGGGGGGGGGGCGGGTGGGGGGTCTGAATTGCAATAGTGTTGTGTGGTGTTCGTGTTTTCTTTCATTAGTTTTTTTTTTATTATTCGGTATTGGTCCAAAGGGTCTTATTTGGAGTTGTAATTGGCCACAGAATAGATTATAAAATCCTATTGTTTTACCTTTGCCAATGTACATAAGGACTAAATAACAACCCCAATAGTCCATGTACAGGTTCTCTCTTCACTACAAGTCATTTTCTGACCAGGGTCCATTGTCAGCATGACCTCCAAATAATGATTATATGTAAATAATAAAATACACAAAAAAAAGTGTTAAATTAACTCTAAATGAGTTTGAGTCCAATAGACAACACCAGTACTCCATCACAGTGAAAGTGCTATATCAGAGTTCTGAGGATGTGTGGGTTCTGAGACATTTGAGTATTTTGTTTTTGGAGCATAATGAGTTACTCCTCCGTGAGATGGATTCCTAAATAGAAATCATAGAGTCTTTGGTGACGGCCCCACCCTTCCACCGGGGAGAACAAAGTGTTTCTATCCCCTCCAACTGTCTATCCATCGCTTTGGGAAAGGCTTACCTGGGCTGCTGGGTGGCTCATCCTGTTAAGGCACTGTTCTCCTGCATGGATGGGCCCCATAGTCTGGAATCTAATCTCAACCATGCCAGTGCTGGCTGGGGCTGGTGGCCCTGCAGGACAGTGCATGATCGGGGGTAGCATCGCTCAGGGGTAGGAAGGGTTCAAGGACGTGCTTTCCCACTCTAGCGGTCCACACTGGTCGATTGAGCACTTGTAGTTTACATAGTAAAGCTGCATATGAAGTGTCTTCCTCCGACTCATGTCTGTACAGGCTTGGCTTGTGAACTGCGATGCGAGAACAAGCAGCTGGTAGCATTAGGAGAGCACATGCTTGTCTGCACTCTCCTACTGCAGAGATTACAGCATGACTGCAGCTGCACGCGATTAGGCAGTCCAGGTTAGGGAGAAAATGGGGTACGCATTTAAAATAAAAAATAGGTTTAAAAGAATGGCTCATCTGAAATTAATGACAATAAATGTTTGGTTGCAGTTTTTTCCCTTTAAGCCCCCTTTGATGTCTCTCTTGGCTCCTCTCCAAACTGCAGGTATGTTCCTGGCAGACCTGATCGAGAAGTACTTTGTGTCCCCAACGCTGTTCAGGGTGATTCGTCTGGCTCGAATTGGCCGCATCCTGCGTCTGATCAAGGGAGCCAAGGGAATCCGGACTTTGCTGTTCGCCCTGATGATGTCACTGCCAGCCCTGTTCAACATCGGCCTCCTCCTCTTCCTGGTCATGTTCATCTTCTCCATCTTCGGCATGTCCAACTTTGCCTACGTCAAGAGGGAGGCGGGCATCGACGACATGTACAACTTCGAGACTTTCGGGAACAGCATGATCTGCCTGTTCATGATCACCACCTCGGCTGGCTGGGACGGCCTGCTGTCGCCTATCCTCAACTACCCCCCCGACTGTAGCCCCGACAAGGAGAACCCCGGCACCACGGTGAAGGGCGACTGCGGCAACCCCTCGGTGGGCATCTTCTTCTTCGTCATGTACATCATCATCTCCTTCCTCATCGTGGTCAACATGTACATCGCCATCATCCTGGAGAACTTCAGCGTGGCCACGGAGGAGAGCGCCGACCCGCTGAGCGAGGACGACTTCGAGACCTTCTACGAGATCTGGGAGAAGTTCGACCCGGACGCCTCGCAGTTCATCACCTTCGCCAAGCTCTCGGACTTCGCCGACACCCTGGAGCACCCGCTGCGGGTGCCCAAGCCCAACACCATCGAGCTGATCGCCATGGACATGCCGATGGTGAGCGGCGATCGCATACACTGCCTGGACATCCTGTTCGCCTTCACCAAGCGCGTGCTGGGCGACAGCGGGGAGCTGGACATGCTGCGGCAGCAGATGGAGGAGCGCTTCGTGGCGGCCAACCCCTCCAAGGTGTCCTACGAGCCCATCACCACCACGCTGCGGCGCAAGCAGGAGCACGTGTCCGCCATCATCATCCAGCGCGCTTACCGGGCCCACCTGATCCGCCGGGGCTTCATCTGCAAGCGCAGGCTCGGGACTAACAAGCTGGAGAACGGGGGGACCAATCAGGACAAGAAGGAGGGCACACCCTCCACAGCCTCCCTCCCCTCCTACGACAGCGTGACCAAACCCGACAAGGAGAAGCAGGAGGACAGCGAGGACAGGAGCAGGAAAGACAAGGGTCGAAACCAAAAAGACGTCAGGGAATCTAAATGTTAGAAATACAGTGACAATAATGAAAAAACTACAACTTCAACAACACACAGCAGCAAACTGAGATCAAACTCTTCTGACTAAAAAAAAAAGAAAAAACAACCCTCACACCCACCTGTGTACAAATGATTTCATTTACCAGTGAAGAAAACAGATACGGAGACAAAACAAAAAAAAAACAAAAAAAAAAAACATTGTTTACAGACTTCATAAACGTATCAGTGCAGATGAGGCTTGATTTCTAACGGCTTTGAAGACGTTTAAAAACCAAACGTAATCGGCTTTCTGTGTGACATTGCAAAACGACCAACATTTTAAAAATAAAACAAAAATGAATAAAAACAACAAAAAGAACAAAAACAAACTGACCGTCCTGTGCGGGCTACGGGTGGACTTCTCAGCCATGAGAAAGAGTGATAGAGAGAGAAAAAGAGATAGCTGGAGAGGAGGAACTTTATGGGATGGAACCTCCAAAACTGCCATTCGGAATTCCGTCGGAAAAACCAACGCCATTATGGATTTTCCCCAAGGAAACAACTGCCGTGGAGCCTATGGCTGTCAGGCGATGTCTGACGGACGTTCTGTACCACTGTTTATAATAATCGAGGAAAAAACAATAACCAACTAGACTGAACAAAAGCAAACTCAAACGGAAATTAAGGAAGTGTGAAAGAGAGAGAAAAAACCCTGGAACAATTTAAAATAAGGGTTTTTTTTGTTTGTTTGTTTGTGCTGAATATACCTGCATCTTTACATTATTTGAGCGGCAAAAAAAAGAAAAAAGTTAACATTTAGCCCATGTCACTCGTCTTTTCATCTTATCTTTGTTATACCCGCATTAAAAAAAGACGTTTTCTACATGGGCTTTCACACTGATCGGGAAGGGGGGATTAATAAGGGGTTTGACTTGGGCTTAATGGGGACTCGCTCAAACCGATTTCCAAATAAATAAATAATTGTGCTCGTTCAATGCATAGAAATGACTTGCATGATGGCATGTTTTGATCAGGAATCATGCATGAATTATCATAGTCCACAAGACACAAATACTCGGACCACGACAGTGGATTCACCATGCGTTTTAAGGCTGCCCACTGGGAAAAATTATCAAAAGGAATATTGCTTTAGAAATAAGTGATAATAATAACCGTAATGCTAATAACAACAGTAATGATTGTTATTATTATTACGATCCACAAATTGGGGGAAATAATCAAATATAAATTCTGCCCTTCTCAAATAGTGATCATCCAACTGAGAGATCTTTCAATTAGGCCTCATTAGAAATTAGCAAGTGTAAGAAGGTTGTTACCAGTAGCTCATGTTTCTGATGTTTTGAGTATACCAACATTGTGGCACATTAAAAAAAAAAGAAAAGAAAAAAAAGCATACTTGCTGCTCTGGATTTTGTGAATGGAGGGGTGCGTGTTGGGGGGGGGGGCAGGGTTGTGCTTAGTGTGTGGAATATATATATGCAGAATGGCTCATAAGGTCGGGACAAATGCACATTTCAATCACTGTCGAAACCAAATCTGGGGGTTAGTAACTGTGTGTACTTTTGTAAACTGTAACCTTATTTTATCCACCATTAGCTTCCCGCATTTAACCTTTGACCTTGTCTCATGGTGAGAGAGGAGACTGCTAGGGGCGGGGCTGTGGGCGGAGCTGATGACAGGATGGAGCAAGCTGGTTGATATTGTGTCATTTCTTTCAGGGCTTTGAGGGAAGGCTGGTGAAGGAGATCATGAGAGATGTGCTTGTAAAACTATGCTAATTACTAACTGTTTATTAAGGATAACTGTTTGTTGGTTCGGTTTAGTTTTTTTCTCTTCATTTTTGTGTTTTCATCCTTTTTTCAGTACCTACCCCCATTACATTCCTATCTTCTGTTGCAAGGGCTTTTTTTCTCCAATGCATTTTAATCTCTGGTTCTTATTTTTAAAACAACCAGCTATTTTTTTTTCTACATGACATCGGTTCATAAATTCTTTACATCGTTCACACAGACTGGACAGAGAATGCTGAGGAGATAGACAGAAAATAAACATTGTTTAGTTTTGGGTGTTGGAAGAGGAGCTGTGGAGTTCTTGTCACTCAAAGGCAAAGCAGGTTGGACCTTGTTTAGGTGGGGCGTGGCTGCAAAGAGGGACCTCATTCGGGGGGTGTGGCTACAGACCAACCTCATTTAGGGAGGTGTGGCCAAAAAGATGGCCGTCCGTTTACTCAGGCAGTGAAAGAAACCTGTGCATATGAAGAGGCACGCCCTTCAGCTGGAAGAACAATGGTCAGATTCCCTCGGCTAGGAGCTAAAGTCACCCTGCTCTTGAGGGTATTTTGTGGGTCACGATTGAGATGCTGACTCATAGACGAGGTGGAGGCGCCCCATTGGGCTTGAGAAGGGCCAATGTGTGCAATGTCCAGATCGGCGGTGATTTTAAAAGGCTGAGGCCGTGTACCGTGGACCTCAGCGGGCCGTCAGAGCACCATTAATCCTGGCAGGGCCCGCAGTGATATGACACTATGATAACGGAGGCTTTTAAAATCAGGTTCTGTGCATGCTAACGGAGCGAGGCGCTAACAGGTCCGCCTCTGTGCGCACAGAGCTTCTCTCTGCAGAGGAAATGCAGAGCAGACGTCGCCACAGAGAGTCAGCGGGAGCACGGCGTCCTCTGCGTAAGGCGTGGGCGTGGCCCAGGGGCTATCCCCTGAAAATAAAGAATTTCAAACCCCTTATTTCTCTATGAACGGCAGACAGAAATCCCAAGAGTTAAGCGCTACTGGACACCTACTAAACCCAATAGAGAGCTATGATGGCATTTGCACTTTCCTGCCTCCCCCCTCCACAGTCTGCCTTCATCCAGAAATCTTCTGGCCCCATTGCTGCATGACGTCGCCTAATCAGTGTGGTGCTGTGGACTTGAACCAAATAAACTCCCAGCGGAAATCATACATGCAAATAATGCCATCCAGTTCCTGCCCCCATGCCCACCTTGGATGTAATGTATAAACGACAATAAAGGACATTCATACATTAATTTAAAAAAAATATATTTAAAAAATAACATGTACAGTACAGGCTGCGATGTAAATGGCACAACAAGCTGATGAGATGGACAAACCTTTTTGAGAGAAATCTATAAATAATGTAATATATTATTTTATTTTATCGGCATGCATTTTTGTTGTTTTTTTGTAAATAGACTATTTTAAAAGATTACTACTATTAATCTAATGATGATAATTATAAATAATATTCATATTATTAATATAATAATAATATAGAATGGCTTACAGCCCATGACGCCCTTTGTCGCATTTGTTACTTTTCAACACTTTTCACATTGTTGAGGGGAACTTGAATGAAATATTATATAATATGAAAGATTATATGCATATATATACGTAGATATGTATGTATATATGCACACACAATGAATTTATATATGAACACTGTCTGTCACTCACCTTGCTCTTCTAATCCCCATTTTAAGGAACAGACCGTTCTACCAAACGTGAATGCTCACATTTCCTTTTCGTGCAACACGTAACGGTGTCGTTCGGCGAATGACCAAACCTGTAGTTGGCCCAGGACCACAGCGTTTTTTTTCCGGGACCACCACACCTGCGTGTGCCACTCACTGAGGATTTTGTAACCTGTAATGACGAGAGGCTCGCGCTACCAGCACACTTTTGTGTACATTTTGTGAAGTCGTCGTACGAACCTCCACTAGTTACCGTCCCACTCTTATACACATGAACACACACAGGCACACACGTGCTTGCTACTAACCTGCCAATCAGAACGCAAGCGTGTCCCGAAACCGTAGGTTCCAGTTGCTCCGAAATTCCTCCCAATTAATTAATGCTCCGAAAGCATCAATGCGGTTAGCGCCCATCAATGCGGTTATTTATTTATTTATTTGTTTATTTATTTATTTATTTTTTTATGTGTAAATGTGTTTTGGTCTATTTATTTCTTGATTTTTCACGCACTGTTCTTTTTTATGGCACGTGATTTTTTAAACCATTTTTAATAATTGGAGAAAATGACGAGCGCTGTCATCTTACAAATTTAGGAGCTATTCAAAGTGGAGCACACAAATAAAAATCAGGGACCGTAACATACCGGAGGACTCAAAAATACTGCCTGAGAAATTAAGCAAACATGTATTCCACATAATTTAAGAGTCACAATAGGTAATTTAAGTGTTCCATATGTTTTGCAGTGTATGTACTGTGGAATATGCAGCCTTCTGTTTTATAGCTCTCTGTTCATTTTTGACGTTTATTTTTCTATCAATACTTAGCTATGAAACGGTTTCATTTATTTTTGTAGCATGACTGAAATGTTATTTTCTTTTTTTGCTGGAAAAAAAGTTTGAAAAGTGCTTTTTAAATTGTCATCATGTGCCACTATGATACAGGAGGAAATACGATTGTGTGTTGCACAACCACTTGGACTCTTAGTAAGAATTTATGAAAGATTGTCTTCATTTGAGCACGAACCTTTTTATTAACAATAAAGCAGCCTTCCAGTTATACGCTGTGTTTGGGGGTTCATTCATGGTTGGAGGGATTAAGAAAATTGGGGGTTCTGAATGCGGGAACAAACGAGCCATCCCGCCTTTTCTTTGCCTGGATACTGCCATGGCGGACGCTCTTGGACTGAAACGCCTATCTTCATCGAGCGGACGTCTGTCACCTACTGCCACACATGGGACTGCCTCTGTACGTGTATTTTGCTATGTTTTTTCCCCAGCAGGTACTCGGTCCGTCAGATTGTTTATCTCATGCGTCTTTATGAAACGCCACTTCACTGGAATAGCCCTCTCCCCAGCAATCAATCATTTGACTTCTAGTGATTTAAAAAGGAGCTTTGACAGCCCTTCAGAGAGGGCGCGTGCCTGAACCAGTGGACGAGGCAGGAAATGATTATGCATATGAAAATCTTAATCTTCGATCCTTCAGAATATTCATGTTCTTTTTGGATTCTTTTATAATCTGTTGTTCATTGGGTGACGGCTCATTAAATAGGAGGGGGAGTCTGTGTAGCGAGTGTGCGTGTTTTTGTGTGTACGTGTGTTTTGTGTTTTCTTGTGTGCATGCCTTGTACGTTTGACGTGTGCGGCTCCCAAACCAAAGTTTGCGCGTGACTTCCACCTTTGGAGAGCCGCGACAGTTGCGCTGTGTTTCCGCACCAGTCTTGGACATCAAGTGTACCTGACTGTGGGCGGAGCCCATGTCTGTGTTTATCAAGTCCCCTTTACCTGGCCCACTGACCTCACATAGATATTTACTCTAGAAAAAAGTCAATCAATAAATAATAAAGTAAATGTGTATACCACAAGCGTGTGTTTTTTAGCTTTATCAGAAAGGATTTTTTTTTTTGATAGAACTTTTTAATTAATTTTTTTTAACAGAACACCACACCACATCCTATTTGCACTCCAGCTCGCAAGCTAATGATAACACACACACGGATCTGTCGTTTTCTACAATATACTACCCTGCTGAAAATTCCTGCTAAAACCAGCTGGGATTCTAATCTGGTCATAGCTGGTCTGTGGATGGTCAAACCTGGTTAAACCTGGTTAAGCTGGTAGAGTAAGATGGTGTCCAAACTGGTGGACTAGCTGACTATAGGCTGGTCAGATGGTGAACGCACATTTTAAACCATCTTAAACTTAGGCTGGTTTAAGCTGGAATTTGCTGCAGGGTTTCTGTTTAGCCTGCAGGCTTCATGGTGGGCTTTGGATGGTGCACCATTCACGCTGCCTGTAGAGCTGACCAGGCCTTGCTGACATGCTGTTCCTCTTAATTTCATTATATCATTGTGGAATTATGTAAAATACACAGTAACAATATTTTTTGTATTAAAAGTTAAATGACAGCCTCATATGTATCAAACCAGTCCTGTTTAAAAATGTGCAGTAGATACTACCTCACCCGTTCTCTTGAAAACCTATATTAAATTCTTTTAGGTCTTCTTTTAGATCTTAAAACATCCATTTGGCTACTGACTGTAGCATTTTGTGCACATTTTCGATATTCACTATTTTACTGTTGCTTAGCTTGCCGGCCAAATGTTGGACAGAAAGGAGGCTTTTCAAAATCAACTGCCGGGAGGTAATGTTAATGATACCTTCTCAAAATTCTGTTAATGCTAATAAATGCTGAGAAAGAAATTTTGAATGTTTTTCCAAAGTCGCCTTTCCCAGCAAACCAAAACTGGTTGGCTCAGGTCAGAACAGAATTAAGCTGACCATTCGCAGCCAGCTCAGAAGCTTTTTTGAGATGATGAGATTCCATTTCTTTTTATTGAAACAACGAGAATAGCTGTAAGTAACCTCAATAACAAATTTGGCACATTTGTTCTAGCATAATTCCCTTAAAAATATATGGTAAAATGGTAGTCTGTTGGCGCTGAATAATCAATTAGAGCTTTTTAGACTATATAAACATGGTATTGAAGATCGATCAGTAGTAGATTGACATGACACAATTCCAGGACATCACTGGATGCTGGCCATTTCTCGGCCTCAGTCTGAAGAGAGGCAGGCTTTGATTGGGTGACTTTAATGCCCCGGTCAGTGTGTGACGTATGGATTGGTCCTCCTCCTAGTCACAGCCCTTTGACCCTGGGAACAGGTCTAAACTGCCGGGTCATAAAAAATTGATCTGCATGTTATTTTCTATATTGCTTGCAACCAGAAGGCAGGGTTGCCTCTCCTTTTTCTGGCTCTCCTCTATTTGCTTTCTTTCTCTTTGTGTCTTACTCTCCCCCCCCCCTCTCTCTCACTCTCTCTCTCTCTCTCTATACCTTTTGATTCGAGTCAGTGGCGTCCTCACTGGATTGATCCACAGCTGAAAAAGGGTTATTGAAACAAAAATGAGGTGTCTTCCTCTCCCTGTTTTTTGTCTTCCTCTACTTGCTTTCTCACTTTCTCCTCACCATTTCGCTTTCTCCCTCTCCCTTTTTTTCTCCCTCGCTCCTGGTACCACTCTCTATACCTCACTCCCTCTTCCACTCTCTATCACTCTCTGTCCTCCATCTCAGATTCACCCCCCCTCCCCCACCCTGAGAGTTGACACAGAGAGCCGTTTCACGGATGATTTTTCTCCCCTCCGACTCATCTCTCTCTTCGCCTCCTTGATGCCGTTTCCCCCTTTTCTTCTTCCCTCGTCTTCCTCTCTCTTCCTGTGAAAATGTGCGTTAAATACTATCTGTTTTTAACGCTGCGCCTTCCTCTGGCGCTGGTCCCGGTGTCTCGGCAAGCGCGAGATTCTGCATTCCCCCCATCGCCCCCCCAACCCCGCGCTCCGCTTCAGTCCTCCTAACCGGCTCAGAATAGCAGAACGGAGAGCAGCGAGAGAGAGAGAGAGACAGAGAGAGGAGGGGAGGGGAGGGGAGGGGAGGGGGAGAGAGGGAGGGGGAGAGGGAGGGAGCGACAGAGCACTGCAGTGCAGATAAATGAATGCAGCAGGAGAGGCTGAGTCAGCAGGTACTCCCAGGCTGTCCCGCTGCCCACACGCACCAGCGGGGGCCACATCCTGCCGCCGCCTCCATCTTAAACAACCTTTTAAACACGCGCCCGACCGCGCCCCAAACCCCCGCCTCCACGAGCACCCTCACTCAACCTGCCCCCCCCCTCCCCCGTCCCATCATCGCTGCATGCAGGAAAACATTTTTGTTCCGCCACATCCTGGAGGTCTTTTTTTTGGTGTTTTTTTTTCTTGTGCATTGTGGGTATTTTTCGCAGAGACGTCGTGGTGGTCGTCGGGAGGGGACGAGGGAGGAGAGTTTTTATCTGGGCTGCTGCTGGCGCGTCGGTGTGGGGGCTGGACGGCTCTGGCGGGGCTCGGAGAAAGGGGGGGTGGGGCTTCTGAAGGGGCTCATGGGGGGGCTTCTGGCGGAGGGAGGGGGTGGTGGGTGGAGGTGTCGGGAGCACTAAGCGTAGACGCTGGGGCCAGCGCCTGCCTCCCGAATCCGCCTCTCCTTATTAGGCAGCACCTGCCCCCAGTTCTCTGCTTTCTTTTTTGGTCCATCCTTTTTAAGGTATAAGCGTAAACATTTTAGTGTACTTTCTAAAAATCCAAAAAATGATCATTTCTGCCTTATCAGTCGCATCATATGGAACTCAGTCTGTGGTTCTGTTCAAGAATCTGGTCCTCTCCTCTCTGCTTGCTGGATCCCGGTGATCTTTTAACCAATAACCAATTGCATCATGACCACTTTGATGTTTCTGTGGATAAACACAATGCCTTGAGCCCTGCCTGTAGACTTTTACTGAGGGGGAGGCAGCATAGCGATGCAGGAGGAAACGCCTGTAAAATGCTTTCTGTGTTTCAAACGTATACCCACTCAGGCAGACTGTATCGGACATGGTACTGCACCGGCGTCCCTTAAGACTCCAGTTTAGTGAGACCAGATTATGTAAGCCACTTTCGTGATGGCTCTTCAAAAGATTTTTTTTTCCATATGGTAGACGTATTGTTTTAGAGCGATAGAGTGCAAACCAGGGGTCTAGAAGCAGAACATGGAATGGAACAGATCAGAATGGAGCACAATGTAACACAGTGGAATTAAATGGAATGGAACGGAAATTAATAGAACAGAATACGTTCAACTAGTGCTGCACAGTGCTGAGCACCAGATACATCATAGCTTGCAAGCTTGAGGTTCTATCTGGTGTGTCTGGAAGATGATTGGCAGAGATTTAGCACTGTTGCTTCTATTGCTGAGAATCAGATGAAACAGAAGATTCTGGAATTCTGGGAGGTAGGTTCTGTTCCCTGACGTGCATAATATTGGCTGTGGACAGGCTGCACTGCTCCCCTCCTGGAAGATTTACTCACACTCATGACTGGTAAATTGGGTGACATCACACAGGGAACAATGCCTGAATTACTGAAGGGAAAGACCTCAATACTGATGATACTGTACCTTGAAGTGATCCGACCTTTAAATTGATCTAGTGTGCCTCACCCAATACAGACTTTCAGATAAGACCCAAGATAAATTCTGTGGGGTATTTTTTAAAAACCTGGCCACCTGAGCCCCCTGCTATGGAAAGGCACAGGAGCACTAGCATCCATTTCAATTCTTTCCTCTCCTTGTACAGCAAGGTCAGTTTGAAATACACCTTACCTCCCTGCTAAAATGACAGATTCAGATAAAGTAAGAACTGTGAGACTGTTAAAGGGAAACTCCACTGGAAATGAAAGATATGGGGATTCTTTGGGGTCAGATGAGTGTTAAAGCCACACCCCTGGACTCTGAGAACAGTTACCTGCCCCTTCAAAAAATGGAGATAGCCAGAGAGCCATCATTCCCATAGTGCACTGCTTCATTGTGTTAATGCCTCAGCCTTTTTAATCACATGACAAAAAAGTAAGCAATTTTGAAAAAGTAATTAAATGAGCGATAATCTTATTTTCTCATTGCCTGCATTTTTTGTTCATGGTCTGGGTGTCAAACTCAAGTCCTGGAGGGCCGCAGCTGGTGCTGCGTGCCTTATATGCTTAAAGACCATACCAACTGTAAACAAATTATAACTGCATTAATATCACCAGTTTGCCAATTGCTTAGACAGTAAACAACAACAACTACATTTAAATATACTCATAAACCAGTGTACTTCCATATTTGACCAAACTGGACATCACATTTTACAACCCTGGCACTGCTCTGTTTCAATTGGTGCAAAATAACACCACAAAAGCATGTGTGTTTATTTATTTATTTTTTTTGGCGCATAATGCCAGGCCTATCCGATAACCACCCCAATTTGGACTGCTGTCCAGACAGATGGGATAGTGCAGACCCACGGATTTCCCCCAAAACACCTGGCTCAGCCGTATGTTACTATGGGCACCGCCGCCGAACTCGCGCAGACTGGACTCGAAAGATAACCACTCATATGCAGCAGGCATGCAGGCTCGGTGTGGTCGCCAAATGGACTCGGGTTGAGTACAGTAAAGTACAGTGACGGACTGTGTGTGCTCAGTCACAGCTGCCGTTTATTGTTTGCTTTCAATTAGCAGCGAGTTATGACCTTGAGAAAAAGGTGTGTGGATTCTTTAGCAATCAGCCACTCAAGAGGATCCCTGGCGCTGGAACGCACTGAAAACCAGCAGACACTGCGTCATCCCAGGACTGAGTTCTGGCTCTGGACAGGAGGTCACCGGTAAAGGATGTTTTCTTGCTCTACGCCACCACTTGACCTCTGGGGTGGAGGTACTGTTTTTAAACTCCACCCCTGTTCCTTTATTATCTGTGTTCTCTCCATCAGTCCCCTTCCTAAGTTAATTTATGATTATGCATAAGAACTGTAAATACAGGATGACATCCACACCCAATCCTGGAAAAAAACCACTCTATTTCACAAATTCAAGAGAATTTGTGTTGCTAAATACACAAGCATCATGACATTAACAAACAAAAAGAATGCACACTAAGCAAATGTTCCTGCTCACACACACACACATGCTACACACGCCCCACATATATATCTATATCCGTCTATATATCTCCCAATTTCACTCCTGTCTTTTCCTCCAGCCCTCTGTCTTCTCTTTCTCTCTCCGCCCCATATATCTCTGTCTTTCTCTCCCTCTCACTATACCTCCATACCTCCCCCCATATCCCCCTCTTTCTCCTGCATTAATAAAGAGAAGGCCACAGCCCGGCTCTATAAATCATGTCAGTGGAGGCGGATCTGGTCAGGGAGGACCAGGGACCTGAGGAGGCGTGGGGGGGTAACTCACATTCCCTCCTCCTCCTCCTCCTCCTCCTCCTCCCCCTCGATTGACATTCACAACATGGTTTATGCCACCAATTCTAGCAGCTTGTCAGGCAGTGTGTGCGTGTGTGTGTGTGTGTGTGTGTGTGTGTGTGTGTTGGGGGGGCAAGGGGTGCATTTCATTTTATGGGCGGTTTGGTGCGGAAGCCCCTCCCACACCCCTAGCACAGTGTCAGTGCAGCCCTGCGATTTAAGACCGCCATTTTTACTGAATGAATGGTCACCATGGTGTTGGAGCCCCGCCCTCAACAAGGGCAGCCCTACCTGAAGAACACACTTGGTGGCGCTGTCCAAGGGCAGCCCTACCTGAAGAACACACATGGTGGCGCTGTCCAAGGACAGCCCTACCTGAAAAACACACTTGGTGGCGCTGTCCAAGGGCAGCCAGGCTTTCTGAGCAGGAGGTCGCTGGAGCATTGAAACAGCTGAAAAAGCAATGATCAGCAGTTATTCAAACGAACTCTCGTGGGGATTGGGGGTGGGGAGGAGTTAATGGCATTTTTCTGTGGATTGGTGTTACATGCAGAAATGGCGAAGGGGCACAGATGTGGAGGAGGAGGAGGAGGAGGAGGAGGAGGGGCACATAGGCCTGTTTTGAGACCGGCATGCTTTCAATTGCCGGTTGCAATAAAACTCCTATTTCCTGCCAGCTGGGTGTGGTGGAATCGCATTACTTATGGAAAGAGCTGCATTGTGGGAGGGGTTTCAGACTAGAGCCTGGGAGGGGCTTCTTGGCTGTGTGTGTGTATGTGAGTGAAAGTGTGAGTGAGTGCGAGTGTGTGAGAGAGTGTGAGTGTGTGCGAGGGTGAGAGTGAGAGTGTGAGTGTGAGTGTGTGAGTGTGAGTGTGTGTGGGAGAGAGAGAGTGTGAGTGTGTGAGGGAGAGAGAGAGCATGTGAGTGTGTGAGTGTGTGAGGGAGAGAGATCGTGTGTGTGTGAGTGTGAGTGTGTGAGGGAGAGAGAGAGCGTGTGAGTGTGTGTATGTGTGAGTAAGAAAGAGTGTGAGTGTGAATGAGCAGACTGTCCAAACAGGCTGTCCACACCTCCTATCTGCTCTTCCTGATGTGTATCTGCTTGGACCAAACAAGGGGCAGAGTTGTCGCTGGAAGGAAATGTAACCTGGGGTCAAGCTGATTGAATTTGAAGTGTTGACATCATTTCCTGACAACAGGGAAACGTCAGCACTGCCACTCCCCTCCCCCTAGTCTTCCACACAAGGTTACCTCTATGACATTTAAAATCATTACAAAAAGAAAAAGGTATATAATGACTGCAGACCCCTTGGGACGGAGATAGAGCAGAATATGCCCTGTATATGTGGAACTGAAATTAATCTCAGCCACAGCTACAACCAAAAGAACTCCTTTTTTGATGTTTCTTTTTAAAATTTTGACAGTCTACCCACTTCACATATGGGCTGTGGTCAGCGTTGGCGTGGATCTTAATTTTGTCTATCTGGCAGATTCTTCAGGGTAGAAAATGTAAGCTTTAAACACTAAGCAGGACTGATTACTGAGGGCTTGTCTCTGGGTACTTCCTGTCTGAGTCTGTGTGTGTGTGTGTGTGTGTGTGTGCGTGTGAGAGAAAGAGAGAGATGGAGAGAGAGAGAATGTGTTGTGCTGTGCTGGTAAAATGACTGTTGTATGTGTTGGATGCTCTTTTAGTTTGTTTTCCTAGAAAGGTAATGATCATCCCTCATTCCCCTGTCCTGCAGGAGGACAGGCCTGTGAAGGAGCTCATGTGACTCTGGTGCAGACACGGTTTGTGGAAACGGTCGTCTTTTTTGCATTTTGTTTGCCAAAAAGCTGAATATCCGTGAGCTCCAGACTGATTCCTTTATCTCAGGCTACCGCCCCATCTCTGAGAAGCTCCAGGTCGGTGTCTGATTTGGGAGATGCATGGTGATCTCCTTTCTAAAACCTGTGAATGTGTGCATATGTGTGTGTGTGTGTGTGTGTGCGGTGGTATATGTGATACAGCTCTTGAGTTGGGAAATCAGGTTTTTGAGCAGGCGACAGGGACTGGATTTCAAGCTGCTTCTTAGTCGTAGTGAAAAGGGAAGTAGGGTGGGGCGGATGAAGGAGGTATTATATATATTCCCGGAAGACAAAGCTCTCTCTCTCCCTCTGTCTCTCTCACCCTCTCCATTTTGCTGATGCAGCAGCGCCCCCGTCTCAGAGGCTGCTAAAACACAGACATCGTTTGTGGCCCTCCAGTGGCCATTAGATGAATTGCAGCTCTCTTTTCTCCAGCCTGTCTGGGAGATGATTACACCTGTTTGCCAGGCCTCTGAACCTGACTCAAAAAAAGTGATCAGTAAGGAGTTATATGGGGGCTGCAATGCATGATGGGAATCATCATAGCTTAAGCGAAGTATCTGTGTGCATCAGCTGGTGGATCTCAAAGTGAAAGGACGCCATGATTGGCTGCATGGGTCTTGATGGACATTTGACCGTATGTGTTGCCCCACAGAGGGACAGGTTCACAGTTAGAACTGGCCACACCAACCGTCGCAAAATATAATAACTCTGTAACACATGACAACTGCCATAGCCTTTTCTGTCTTTGGACTTTGCTCTTTAATCAGGAGCGGGATGCTAAGCAGAGCTAGAATAAGCAGGTAAATCTTTTATTCAGGTAAGATTATTACTGGTAATCTCTCCTGTTGACAGAATGGAGAAACTCTGGAAGGATTGCTGAGTTCATTGAGAGTGACACTGGAAGTAGAGATCGTTTAATAATGGAGAAAACACCCACTGTGCGGATTCCTTCCTGTGTCTTTTATTTAATGTGACCATGTACACTGTTGGAATAATACGTTGTAGTAATGGGAGCTTGGTGAACTTTGAATGTAAAATTCAGTGGCTCATATAGGTATCTTTGAAATCATGGATGGTCAAATGTATCTGTAAGCATCTGTAAATCCATTCATACTGGGACTTCAATCTGTTTTTGGGGTGGCAGTGTATTATAAGGGATAAAGAACTGGTCTGGGTTCCTTCAAAATTGTTGGTTTGATTCCCAGGTAGTGCAGTTTCTACCCTTGACTGAGGTACATAATATGAATTTCTTCAGCTTTGTAGATGGATTGTTTGTAAAAAAAAAAAAATGGTGTTGTAGATTCCATTAATGTGTAACCACTCCCCCAGCCTGTTTTGTATCCACTCCCAATCAGTACGAGCACTATTTGCTGTGGCATGCATTACAAGGAGAATATAATATTAATGGAAACATGGAAAAGCAGATTAATTAAGTTTAGGGGAAATATTAACCTTGACTATTAGATACTTCATCATTCATGTCCTTCACAGAAAACTTTACAGCTGGCACTTAGCATATAACAGTTTTCCCCAGTCTCTGAAGATGTCACCATTCCATTAGAGATTAGTCAAGTCCTTTCTTTATATGGCAACAGTACCATCTGCTGTCCAGATTGGAGAATGCAGAATGCAGTGGCCTGAACGTACAGAATAAGCGTCGAGTCCGCATCAGTATTCAGCGGCGTGCAATGAATGGCTCGTTTGGTTAAGTGCTCGCAGTGAGTACACGCCGGGGCCCTGAAGTCATTTTCCTGTCTCGGCCTGATGTCTGCGGCCGTGCGTGGCCGGAAGTCCAAAACTGCGGGACCCAGCTGGCCTCGTTTTCCTGGTAAGAGTTTCTTAAGGGTCCGGATTGGCTGCATCACGGCAGTATTTCTTGCCTCCAATGTTGGAGCAAACACCCACTCACCTGTCACCAGTGCTCAATGCGCGTCTGCTGTGATCGGTGCTCCCCTGTCCTGTTGCGCGGTATTGGTGAGCATGAGGGCCTGGAGTGCGCGTATTTTTGGCAGCAGCGCTCCTAGCGTGGGTCAGAGTGACGCAGCTGGGATTTCAGCGCCACACCTGCTGATTCTAAAGTAGTGGGTGATGTTTGTCCACCTTGAGGCACAGGATGAACAGAAAAATGGTTTTGATTCTTCATACTTTCTTAACAGTGTACATCAGTAATAGCCATCATTGAGCTTCCATTTAATGTATTTGGCACATGATATATTTGAAATGAACTTAAAGGTGTATGTAATTTTGTTTCACTTTTTTATATTTGGTAAAATTTCCTTCCATGACAGATGACAGATATCATGACAGATAACAATAAGTCAAAAGCTCTAAGAAACTAAATCTGGTTTCTGATCACCCCAGGCTTGAATCTTAACAACCAATCAGGAAAGTTATCTGCAAGGAGGCTTCCCTATTTGCCTGTCTATCCTGTTGTGTGTACTACACAGATAAGAGCAAACACTCTTATATTCATATGAGAAATATTGTTCAAACATTGTTTTCAGGAAAATAAATTACTGAATGACACCCTGTCTGATAGCTGTATTCAAGTATATGTTATCATATGTTATTGTATAGATTGGTGCATCAAATTCAATTTTATGCAATACTGGAGGAAAATACTACATACCCCAGAATGCATTAGCTTAACCCTAAAGGTGACCCTAAGACTTTCAAAAGCCAACCGACCAAATGAAATGTTTGATGGTGGAGCTGTGAGAGGTGTTTGGTCATGTGGTGAAAAGTATGAGTTTGTGTCTTTTAGATTGATTTTCATTTTTTGGCTTGCTTTATGTGTATGACCCTGGACTGGTTTTAGAGAATTGTTTGTTGTCTTGGCCCTACTGTGGAAGACTACCTGCCATTGTGTATGAACACTGGAGTGATTTGGATTGGTCCTGAACACCGAGAGAAACTCAGATGAAAAGTCAGAGAGGACATCAGGCTTTGTTCATTTTGGTGAACCGTGGTAGAGTTGGAAACGATCAATCTACATGCAAATACTGCATTACTCCTGTCTGTGGTTAAATCAAAGCAACTGCACATTTCAAGGCATCTACAAGTAAGTCAACAAAATGATGTCATTTACTGTGATTTACCTCTGATTTCTGAATGATGAAATATTATGACATTTCTATATAATGGGGAGGGCAAACTAAGGCCCTGGTGCCAGATGCAGTCCCTTTAGAAGTTCAGTCAGGCCCAGGCAAACATTTTTAAAATGATGTGTTCCTTGGTATTAATTAGAAGATTGTGGAACATTTATTGAGCTGCTGCAAATACATGTAGGTTTTTTTTTTGCCAGTAAAAATCACAGGTCACCAAATCTGACTTTAAAAAAAAAAAAGGAGCAAAAAAGTATTTTTTGAGAAATGGTTATGTGTGTGTGTACATGTAGTTTCAGTATTTCTGGGTGGGTGCCTGTGAACAATATCTAGGGATAAATTGTGATGGAAAGTTGAAGCATTTGGTTGTTGTTTTTTTGCTAAAGTCTGATGTTTTACCCCAGTATTGATTATAATTACTGTATCTTACTCATACTGCAGAAATGTTTTTACATGAAATGCTATCACGGAGCTTACACAGAGTAACATTACATTGTGGTAATTCATTGCCTGATATTGTTGTTAGCGGTAAAAATACGTGAATTTACAGAACATCCACTGCTTGGGGCCATACCTCCCTGAATATACCCGATCGTGCCATGTCTCCAAAGCTAAGCTGGGTCAGGCCTGGATGGTACTGGGTGGGGTCACTGCCTGAGAATACCAGGTTCTGTCTGCCTTTTTTCCTGTATGTTTTTGTATAGGGGTGCTGTTTCACAATGTCGGACAATTCCAATACAGTACGAGTATTTATTTATTACAGTTTTGTGGTTATTACATGCTTTTTTTTTTAGCAGGGTCAGCATTCCATTCCATCATGGTTTGTTTACCAATTTCCAGTTAAATCAGCTTCTTTCTTATGTTTGGTCAATGTAATATAAAGGACAATCATTTATTCTGAATTCCAACACATGGAAGCATGTGTTTGCATGAAGTTGTCTGCATTTAAACTAATCCAAGGCCTAGTATAATATTTGGATTTTTGGTGCTACTTGTGCATGCGTGCATGCTTGTGCGCAAAAATGTTTTTCCACTGTGCCTTTATTTCATAGGGTGTGTGTGTGTGTGTGTAACTTTCATGTGACTTGTGTGTTTGATCAAGTCCCTTAGTGCTAACAGAGCTGTTGTGATGTTTTCTATTATAATGTACACAGTATAGTTGGCTAAAGTATTTTAAAAAATTGTATATTGTATAATATGTTTTAAAGTGTATTGTATAATATGTTTTTCCATAAATAATAGTGGATTGCGGGAAAAAACCTGCCTGACAGATGTGTGTAAAACATCTGAACACACCTTTAAACACCATTTTGAGGATTTGTCATGGAACAAAAATGTAACTGCAGGTATATTTTTGTCCATACATCACACAAAACAACAAGTACTCAGTGCTTTGCCAGTGGGTTTTGGGAGTAGTTTGATATCAGTAAAGGTATTCTTAGCAGCTCTTGCGAAAACGGGACAGACCGTGAGGGAAGGTTGGCTTGGCGCCTCTGCCCCTGCATGACGGCGGTATAACTTAATGCCTGATATGACTAAAGTCCTGTTAACAGAAACTGATGTTCATAATGGTTTATGTTAATGCTTGCACTCATCCACAGTAGTCCGCAGTTTGCTTTAAGATTCTTTTCTGAGGGTCTAGGGTAAAAAGAGCAAAATGCCCTTGGATTCAGCACACAGCTACATATTTAAACCCTAAAACACACACGTCAAATCGAGACTTCAATGGTACAGTGTTCTTGCTTATATTTTGCTATTGATGCTCTATTTAATAGGGGGGAATATACTGGAACTATTGTCTACTGAGCTGATTTGAGAGCATATTTGTGTGCGTGCATGCATGCATGCACATGCGTGTGTGTGCGCATGTGTATTCATTTATACAGTATATGTGTTTCCATGAAGTCATTCTCCTTTTCTGGGCTGCTACTGCACAAAGTCCTTGGGTTTGACCTTGTCCAGGTATGGGGAGATGCACTTGCCTCTGTTGGGGAGGGAGGAAGAGAGAGACTGAGGGACTGTGCAGTCCATAAGTATTTGGACAATGACACATTTTCTGTTGTTTTGGCTCTGTAGCACATTTGATTTGACATGAAACAATGAATATGAGGGTGGACTACCAGCTTTAATTTGAGGGTATTTGTATCCATATCGGGCGATCCGTGTAGGAATTGCTGTCCTTTTATACATAGTCCCCCCATTTTGGGGGACGAAAAGTATTTAGACAAATTGAAATATATATATTTTTTAAATTAATTTTTAAGTTTTCTTCCAAAGTTCCTTGAGCGCAGCCTCATTCCCTCACACTAATGGTGTGAAACTTGAGGGTCTGCAGTCTACAGATGATTGACTCGCTTACGTATGGCTCTGCACTATTGGGGCTATTTGGACAGATATAAACAGAGCTTCCCTCCCAGCCCCCCCCCCCCCAGCGCGCTCCCTGTGTGGTGCAGAAGATTCCCATCTTTCCTGTGGAAGGGAGGCCGGTGAAGCCCATCGCCACAAGCATCAATTTTGCATATGCATGCACATACAATGCCTTTCAACTATTTTATGTTTGATATGAATGCATTTGACCTTGATATTAACATTTCCTCTTTTGATATCAACATCTTCAAGTTTGATAGCAGCCTTTCACCTCCTTCATATGAGCCTGTCATATGTAGTCATGCCTGATGTCCTTCAAATCCACATTTTCCCTCCTCAGCATGCAGGTTACTTGATACCCAGGAACGAGGTTCATGAAATCAAAACTTTGGATCAGTATAGACCTGATTGCAACCAGCTGGCAGCCCTAACCCCCCATGTCAGCATTCTCCTCTGATGTCAACCTTGTCAGTATCAAGGCTGGGCGGGACAATTGGGGTGCAGGATGAGGGGGAGGGGGGGCTGGGGCTTCACCTTGCTGCCATGTGCAATGCGATATGGCGAATGCACCTTTTATCCTGGAGCCTCTGTTTTATTGTGTGTGTTTCTCATTCACGTCCAGTGAGGCCTTGGGTCTAGTGGTACTCGGTAATTGGGGATTCAGTTTCTCTGTAGGGCTGTGGGAATCTGTTTTGATTCAGGGGATGTAAGCCTGTGTTCTGAACCTGCTGGTGAATCATGCATGCACCCCATTTAACCTGCCTGACAGATGTGTGTAAAACATCTGAACACACCTTTAAACACCATTTTGAGGATTTGTCATGGAACAAAAATGTAACTGCAGGTCTATACATCACACAAAACAGCAAGTACTCAGTGCTTTGCCAGTGGGTTTTGGGAGTAGTTTGATATCAGTAAAGGTATTCTTAGCAGCTCTTCTGAAAACGGGACAGACCGTGAGGGAACGTTGGCTTGGCGCCTCTGCCCCTGCATGACGGCGGTATAGGGCTCGTCAGGACTCCCGCGCCCCGCCCCTCCGTGGGCGCGCGGTGCCCTCGGGGCCAGGCTCCGCCCTCCTATGCGTCACCACCGGGCGCGGAAACGAAACCAGCGCTGGGTTGCCCGCGCACGAGCGGAGAAGATGAGCATGGCGCTCACCGCTCCCCGAGCGTTTCCCCCCGGCCTCCTCCTACCGCTGCCCCACACACCGCAACCTCGGGTTTTCCGAAATGCCCTCGCCCGTACCCGAGTCTGATCCCAGAATGTCGCTGCAGGTGGTTCGGATTATGAAGAAATGACCAAAACTGCTTTGAAGTTTTCCTTCGGTTGGTTTGTAGTTATACGATAGCTGTTCTGAAGAAAATTTACTCAAACAGATTTCCTGCCATTACTAACATGCAAAACAACCATTTCATGCCAGGTGACTCATATTATAAATGACTCAACCTAGAATTCTTCAAATGATTAATCACTCTTTGGTGTAGAGGACGTTGCTGGAAACATCATTTCATTGCTATTACTGTGCACTTTAAAAAGCATGGCAGTTGGTAAGATGACTTCTGTTTCCCTGACAGAAAGTTTCCTCTTCCTTTCTTCCATTTATTGGCTGAGGGCATTTGGTGTTCAACCTTGAATTACTCCTGTAAATTGACTTAATGCTATTTCCTACCACACCTCCTGGACGTTCATTCTATACCGTTCTTTGGAGGAGATCTTAAACTGAGTTCCTGACTCACTGCGGTCATTAAAGATCCCGTTGCACTTTTTGAAAGAGTAGCGGTGCTGTCCTGTATAAATTCCAATAAAAACTGTCTCTATACGTCTGGCCACATCCCCTACAACTGATTGGCTATGCAGTTCTTGCATTCCTACCTGCATTGATTTCTCATGTCATCACTGTTACAGAAAACTCATTTCTCAGTCGGTGTAACTGGTTAACTGAAGGGTAAATGGTAATGTAATCTGTGTAGTCGAATGTGTACCTCAGTGAGACTGTAAAAGCATCTAAGATGAAACCTCAGAGATGAAATGGATGCAGGTATTTAGGCAGGAAGCATAAATCATTGGTTCATCTCTAACTAATATATAGTAGATGGTCAGCTTCATGGTCCATGCCCAGGGTGGCATGAACCCTTCTCTCCTTCACTCCTTCTCATTGACGAGACAGTTACAGCTACTGACCACTAGATGTCCCTGCTGCCCACCTCTCCATGTTCAGCCTCTGCTCTCCATGACCTTGCCTCCCATTCCAGAGATCATGTGAGATCAATCAAAGGCATCTTTTTCCTTTAGGAAAAAAAGATGAAAGCTTTTAAAAATGTGCAATTTTGTGCACATATTTAAGTTTACTTAGTGGCTGTTTGTGTGGGTTTTTATTTCACCTGTTGAGAAGTCAAATAACGCTGGCGTTATGCTAGATGATATTTTAAGCAATTTCACAGTCTTAGAAGTCGTAATAAAATCTTGCCGGTCTTACGTCAGTTGGTGCACGCCTCACAACTCACGAATAGTGTGAGATTGTAGTAAAACGGCTCTGATTATCATATGTCTTTAGTCTTGGCTCAAAAATGTTTGTAATGGTCAACAATGCAATTTATAATCCTACATTGCTAAGAGCCAATGAGTGTGCTCTCTGTCTGACATCAGCACACTGGTGTGTGAGTTTACAACAGGAAGAGAAGGGCAAAGATGAAAAATCCCCAAAAGAATTCAGTTGGGGCCTTATAATGAAAGAAATGAAGGAGCGGAAGCATTTCCTGTCTGTGGTTATTACATTGTCCACGATACAATGGTGAATCTTTTTCAGTCCCTCAGCCTGGCTGAAGAGGGCTTTGCTCTGGATGGCAGCAATGGCTTCTGGATGGAGCTGTCGCATTGCCTGCCACGCTAACCTGTGGACATGCACACACACACACAGACACTCATGTACACATGCACGCACAGGCACACGCACACATGTACACACGCGTACACACAAACACACAGACACATACAGGCATCATCTTAGATGTGTGTCCTTCAAATTCCCGGGCTTGGAATCCTTCTGTGGAAAAGAAAAAAATCCCAAGTAGAGTAGCCCCAGCTCAAAAATACACAGGCAGTGTGTATTTGTAAAGAACCCCATCCTAATTACCGCTGTCCAAATTTGTGCTTAAAAGATTTTCCTGGAAAATTATTTAAATTGCAATACATCCAATACATTTCAATGGTAGTCGATGATTAATCCGAGTAGTAACAAACTCCAGATTCAAATAAAACATAAGGGTGTGTGTCAGTTTGAAGTGACAGTGTAAACTGAAATGCGTTGGGTGGTATTGAGGGTCTTGAACTGTATTGTGCATTGTGAGGACCCAAATATGCATTTGAGCCTGAATGACCCCCTGAGTGAGCTTTGAGATCAGTGGTTAAATACAGTCATCATGGCAGGAGAAGAGGAAAGCACGTTTTTGCTGCCAAGACTCAATTTCCCTACATTTTATACTGGCAATGCTGTAATTCTTGTCAGGTCTCGCTTTGGCAATAGCCACGCTGCTTGGATGGCACATCTGGAATGAATCCAGTTGTGCGAGGTGAGGCAGGGGGCGGGAGGGGAGTGGGGGCGTGAGCTGAGGTTGTGTTTGATTGGGGGGGGGGGGGGGGGTTGGTGACTGGGGGTGGGGCAGGGCATTGTGGGGAAATTCCAAAGACCCCTGGCAACCAAGGTAATAGTCAGATTGAATGCGTGCCGATCAGGGAGTCAGAGCCACTACTGAAAAAGTCCACAGTCCCATGACCCCCTTGTCCTACCCGTGAATGTCCCGGGCACACGTTCAGGCCGGCCTCACTCCTTAACGCCGGACATGGCCTCTCACCGTGAGAGACGGGTGTTCACCGTTTGGGACGTCCGTGTTGCGGCAGGCCTACCTGACCCCCGTGCCAGAACAGCGTGTTGGCCTCAGGAGGCCTAACGTTTCCCAGAACATACCGGTGAGGGAGAAGAAGGAGTACCCAAGAATGCTAACGAGTGATAATGTGATAATGGCAGCTACACCGAAAGACCTGCATTTCATTTATCAGGAACATATGATGCCCTCCTGAGGGGCTTGAGCCACGGCCGCAGACCTGCAAACCACGAGTCTCTGCAGCTCCACTGAGTACTCCATTTAGAGTGACCCATGCAGTGTGCGCGTGTGCGCGTGTGCGCGTGTGTGTGTGTGTGTGTGTGTGTGTGTGCTTGCATGTGTGTGCATGTGTGCATGTTTGCTTGTGTACATGTGTGCTTATGTGTACATGTGTATGTGTGTGTGTGCGTGTGTGTATGTGTGCTTGCATGTACGTGTGTGTGTGCATGTGTGTGTGTGCGTGTGTGTACTTGCGTTTGTGTGTATTTGTGTGTGTGTGCATGTGTGCGTGTGTGCACACGTGTGTATGTGTGTGTACGTGTGTGTATGTGTGCATGTTTGCTTATGTGTACATGTGTATGTGTGTGTGTACTTGTGTTTGTGTGTGTGTGCACACGTGTGTATGTGTGTGTACATGTGTGTGTATGTGTGCATGTTTGCTTATGTGTACATGTGTGCGTGTGTGTGTGTGTGTGCTTGCGTGTACATGTGTGTATGTGTGTGTGTGTGCGTTGTGGACTTGCGCTTGTGTGTATTTATGTGTATGTGTGTGTGCGTGTGTGTGTGTACATGTGTGTGTCCGTGTACGTGTGTGTGTGTGTGTGCTTGTGTGTACGCGGCCTTGTGTGTAAGGCAGGCACTGGTCACAGTTACACAAAGGCAAGTACAGGGACGCGGGCAATCATTTGCATCACTGTCCTACTTATTCTAAGATGCATCCGATTCTCATTCACACATTAACCTAGAAATACATTTTTCCAAACTACACAGCGGGTAAGATGGGGGGAGGGGCAGGGGGTTGGGGGGCAAGGGGGACTGGGAGCGGGGGTTGTGGTTGGGGAAGGGAGCTGGCAACGCCAGTTGATGCTTGGGCCCTGGGGGTCCAGGCGTCCCTGACTTCAAAATAGACCTGATTGCAAACAGCTGGCAGCTCTAACTCACCCCATGTCAGCGTTCTCCTCTGATGTCAACCTTGTCAGTATCAAGGCTGGGCGGGACAATTGGGGTGCAGGATGAGGGGGAGGGGGGCTGGGGCTTCACCTTGCTGCCATGTGCAATGTGATATGGCGAATGCACCTTTTACGTCCAGTGAGGCCTTGGGTCTCGCGGTACCAGGTTGGCCTGTGTATGCTATTTCTGTTTAAGACCATCTAAATCTCTCTTGATGCAGGGTGTGCAAACAGTGGGGTCCGAACCTGCACATGAGCTGTAAGCACAGGCTAGCTGACTGTTCCTCCATGTGAGCTTGCTACACCTAAAACCCGTTTTTTTAAATATAATGATTATAGAAATCACTCCAACTCCAATAATACTGAGGGGAAGAAGAAAGAATGGGTGTTTTACACACTGACACCAGCACACAGGACTGGACTCATTACACATAAAATGGTGGTGCAGTGGAAATTTACATTTAGGACACATTTATCGGGAAATACGCACGTTTACCTAGGCTGTTCATGCTGTCAAAATTCAGAAAAAGATAAATGTTACACGTACACCGCAAACAAGATTTTCTTGAAAAGAAAGATTGTGGCATTGAGGTTGAAGGTCTAGCTGTGCTGCTAGATGTATGAAACCCATTGCAGACTTTTATACAGGATTTATTGATTGTGAAAATCTGCTGTAGAATGTTTACCTTGGAACTATATATTTATATAATTTCAATTGTATTTAGGAGACCAGTGCATTGTGGGTGGTTGTTGTGCAGATGATCGTCATGCACAGATGATGGCCAGTAGGACAGAGGAAATGAGTCACAGTGCCTCTGGACCACTGACTGTGGGAAGAAATATGGAAAAACTGACTGTGGCATCAACGCTCGACTGTCCGCGGGCGTGTGAAAACAGTTTTGAAGCCGCGGAAGTGCAGTTTTTATGCCTCCATGTGCAGTAGGGAAAAGTGTGTGTGTGTGTGTGCCCTCATGTGCTTGTATGTGAGGGTATCCAATTGTATGTGTGTGTATGTGAAGTGCCTGATTATGTTCACATGAATATGTATGTGAGGGTGCCTTATTGTGTGTGAGTGAGCATGTACGTGAGGGTAACACATTTTGTGTGTGTGTGTGTGTGTGTGTGTGTGTGTGTGTTGGTGTGTGTGTGTGTGTGTGTGTGTGTGTGTGTGTGTGTGTGTGTGTGTGTGTGTGTGTGCGTATGTGTGTGTGTGAAGTGCGTGATTAAGTGTGCTTGTGCATTGATGTATGTGCGATTGCGCAGCGTCATGTGCTTCCTGAAGGTGGCGCTGTTAGTGAGCTGTGGACAGGGACAGCAGAAGGCGCTCTCTCTGAGTGGGAAACTTCTCGCTCTGTTTGTAAGTAAATAAGGCGGCTGGCAGGCTCATTAGTGGCTTTTATTTCCCCGCTCCACAACCTCCCCGCCTAATTACCCCCCATTAGGAAGCAGGAGAGAATCATTGACCAGCTTTCCGTGTGAAGCCGGGGTCCCTGGACACTGCCGCACACAGGTACGCGGAGCTGAAGGGGAGTGTGAAGGGTAGCCATTCGCACTTTTAAAAACGCTTAAACACTCGTTCGTTCACTGCAAAAAATATCAGCCTTCACTGAATCATCATCAGTTTATCTGAGCTCACACACTGACAGAACAAGGGCTATTTATGAGATGCATACAATCATTTTCCAGCTTTAATTACTAATCTCTTATCAGTAATTAATAATCTCTTATCGCTAATTGATACTAAACAATAGCTTGTGTAAACAGCACCCACAATGTTTTGCACAATGCTCATCTGATTCATTGTTTTAAAGTGAAGCCAGTAGACCCAAATGAACTATGCTCTCATGTGTTTGTCTGCTCTATCTTAGGTGATATTAGAGATATCACATGGTTATAGTTTTATGGGTTAATAGTATTAGCATCATGTTAATACTGTTATGAGGTGGGCTTATTGGCACCACATGAATCATGCAGTAAATCAATTTAAGTTTTTTTTTCTGTGACATTTCTTCTCCATTAATTGCTTGTTAATGGTTATTAATTACATGTCATACATGTAGCACGCTGTGCTCCTGTTTTTGCACTAGGTTTGTCAGCATGTGGGCTGAAATTAACTGAGGGTGATCCCGTGAGGACAGATATTTTTGCTGGGCCCAGTGTGTTTTAAAAAAAAATTCATCTAAGGCTCTGTGCACCTGCAGTATATTTAGAATAGTTTTTTTGGGACTATATGCAACAATGTTTCAAAATTTTTAAGATCTGTAAATTTAAGACTTCTTTGTAGTTGCTTAATTTCTTTGAGACTTTGTTTGGACCCCAGCTATCACTGCCATATCCTCCATCACTTTCAATACCGCGCCACTCCTACAGGAAGGGCACAGGGACACATTATCACTCTAACTGCTCTGCTGTGGGCATAATCATCCCTCTCTCTCTTACTCTCTCCCCACCCCTCTCTCTCTCCCCTCGTGCTCATTCTCTCTCTCTTGCTCTCTCTCGCTCTCTCTCTCATTTTCCACATGCATGCTAATTAAAAGCTCAGATATATTTCAGGCAAGGCATGTTACAAGTGCAAACTAATTAATGGCTCAGTCAAACCTGATTAGCTGAGCCTGGCTCAGTGTAAAACCAGCGTGCACAAGTGGCCTAGCAGGGCTGGGATTCTAAAAGGGCTTGCTCTAGAGGGTGCTGTTCAACCAGGCTATTTGTATTTGGAAAGAACTAGTGTTAGAACTAGAGTTTTATAAAATGTGTGTGTGTCTGTGTATTATGCTTTTTGTGAGTAATTGTGTGTTATCATGAATGCGTGCCTATGCATGTGTACAAGTATGTGCGTGTTTTTTGCATACTTGTTAGCACGAGTTTATGTGTATATATGTTTGTGTTCAATTCTCAAGGTGGGCTTTTTGACAGGTCCTCTGCTTTTGGTGTTATTGTGAGGACACCAGTTTCATGTCATAACAATAGCATCGCAGTAACCCATGGTAATGCCACAGGAACCTGTCCCAGCCTGCTAATGCCATGGCAACCCTTAGCCAACACCACGGCGTGTCTTTCAGGACTTGCAAATAGCCCCGCCCAGAACCTCCCCAACGCGTTAATCCTTCACCACTCCGGCCAAGGTGAAGCTTTTGATTACTGAATTAAGAGCGTTTATGACACAGGAAATCATTTCAGGACGTCTGACAGCTGCGGAGCGGGTCGCCCTTCCCCGGGGTGCTGGAGGACGAGCGGCGCGCCGGGGCGGGCGCTGCCGCAGAGCCGGGCGTCTTCGTTAGCGGGTTAATCAGCGGGGTCCCGCCCACGCGCCGTGCGCTACCGTGACGGATCCAGCGGGCTGAACCTCGGCCGGATCTGCCGCTGGACCGCGAGGCCGCTGGGGGACGGATCCAGTATCTCACCTGCTCATTCAGGCCTTCGCTGGCTTTCAGACCAAATCCTTTTAAAAATGAAAAAGGTACTTTTTTTCATCCCTGAGCCTCCCCCCCCCCCCCCCACTTCCAAACTGGGGAAAAAAATTGGACTTGAAATATGCCAAAAATTTTGGCACGGCGCTGTCTACATTCAAATGTCAAAGAGATCTGGGTGAAGAGGTTCTAGTGTAAGTGGGATGGCCCTGCAGTGGTAGAGGCCTTTTACAGGAATTACTGGGCCTGCAGCCAGAATGTTGCCGTTGCGATGCTTGACTGTTACTCCACCTTAAATGCCTTCGTAAATCCCCACCTGTGTACCTGGATATTATGAACTACAATGGCAACTCTGAGGACCTGGTTATGGAAGTTTCATATCTTGTGTGGGGCCAGGTTGTTATGTTATGCTCTTGATGAGATTATTTGACCTGAACCACTTCCCTTCATATGCGTTTGTCTAAATACCATATTCTGTGTAACAGCAATTGTAGTCCACCAACCTTAGACTCCAAACTGGAATAGCTGTCCAACTATTTTAAACATTAAAGTTTTAGCCCCATTTACCATAAGGCTCATCTGGAGGTCTAAATTCAAAGTTCAATACCCCCCCACCCTCGATAATGTTGTCAGTTGGTCCAGGGAACTGCGACCGGGGGTGCATTTTAAAGCTCCCTGGTGGTATAGCTCCTGCCCCTCCCTATTTTTTTTGCCCCCGCAGTACTTAAATCACACCAGCACTTCAATTAGTTAATTGACCCCAAGTGAGTTCACTGACCCCAACAGTGAGGGCTACTCACATAATGAGAGAGAGATCAACTGAGGACTTGGGAGATGGATATGGAGCAAAGTACCCCCAGGTGATCACTGCCTTCCACCTCTCCGTATGATTGTATCTCTCTCCCCCCTCTGTCTCTTTCTCTCTTTCTTTCCTCCCCTGCTCCCCCCTCTTTTATGTCTCTCTCTCATGTGACATTAACATACAATAATACCCCAAAACATCAAGAGCCCAAGAGTCCAAGAGTGACATAATCTCTTTTAATAGCGTGTAATACTTTTCTCTTAAAATAGTCTCTTCTGAGGTAGACCATTACAGTTCAAGAACATTATCATTATCGTCATAATTTCAAAACAGACATCGAAAAAAAGACATGAAATAAATACTTTCATGTAACATATGTCGCAAAATGAGGTAGAAATGGTTACAGAGAATGTACTAGATACAAGAACATACAAGAACTGCTCTAACAGGATAACAACGGCAATTCAACATACCACTTCTGCTGGACAAACCGTTTTTTTTTTTTTTTTTTTTACAGTTTTTTACGTACCTAAATCTGCTGAAAGTTTTTGGAGAACCTTTTTGGGGAAAAAAAGGGAGAAATAATCAAAACGATTCACAAAGAACCACCCGTTTTCTTTCAGTTAAGTTTGGTGTACTCAGCAAATGATTTCTGAAAAGTGCTGAATTTTGTTTTGCTCATTGCTTGGTGAACATCCTTCCCAGGTAACCAAAATCACACTGAAATCTCTCCCCCCTCCCGCACACCATTCCTGGGTGATCTGGTCTTATGGCTTCCTGTAATGAGGGGTGGCCCAGTTCACTGGCTGTTGGCAAAACACGGTGAACTGAAAAGCAATATTTCCCGCTCCAGCTAGTGCTACAGTAAACACTGGGCTGCAACCTGGAGAGCAGGACAATCCTAGTAAATGGAGACTGCTGAGAATCAGAATCCTCTCAGAAATCGAGCAGCACATGGGCTGTCTGAGACTTCTCTGCCCGTACCTTTCTCTTGTGTTTATTTTAGAGATCATTACACACGTTTGGCGTAGTCTGACATCGCCCTTTACTTATTCAGGCGTGAACGTCACTGATTATTCTCACTTACCGACCGCCCGCATTTTTGGCTCGTTTGACATGCAAACCTCATTTCTTATAAATGAGCCCCCACCCCCGCCCCCCCCATCCTGTTAATTCCCATCAGAATGCCTTCCACCCCACCCCCCCGCCCCACCCCCGCGGCCCGTCCCGAGGAGGGTCCTTTTTTGGCGTATGTGGCGGTTTCCTGAGCGCGGATCAATATGTGTGGCAGGGGTCATGTGAATCGACGGGGCCGCGCGCTGTGACGGAGGCCGGCAGCTGCAGCCAGCGGACGGGTCGAATAGTAATATTGGGTTACGGGCCATCCATCAGGGCGCCGCCGCCCCAAAAGGCTTCGGTTCGGGAGGGGGGCTCGCGGCGCACCACATGGCCACCGGTGCTTACAATCAGGCGCAATCCGTCACCGGGGACGGCTGGGGGGGCGGGGCTTAGGGGAGAGGGGGAGGGGGAGGGGGGGGAAACAACATCGGCGTTTCGCCCTCATACCCACGAGGCACACAGCGCGCTGCTCTCCCAGGGGGGACCACAGGATTATGGGTATTTTTGTTATTAAAATACAGGACTTTTTAAACATCAGCACATATTGTTTGTTCAGGATTGTCTGCATGTAGGGAGAGAAAGGGAGGGAGAGGAGGGACAAAGAGTGTAAATATTTGCGATTGGTTATTGATTATATCCAGTGATTTGATTGGCCTGCCAGTCACATGCAGATTAAATGCTGATTAAAATCCTGGTGTACAACAGCCTCCGTACTCGTTAAGATTGAGCGCTCCTGTGTGTCTGTAAACAATGGCTTTTTTAAACGTGTTTTATATGTACCTGCTCACACACACATGTGGCCACGTGTGTGTGCTATACATTCTATATAAGACACGCGCACATATGCAGGGAAGATGGCTGAAATGAAACGCAGGTACATTCTGTCATTCGGAACACTGTTTTTCAAAACGGTTTGTCCAACAAAAAAGGGCATCTTTTCTGTTATCTACACTTCATGAAGACAATCATAATTCCACCAAAAATCTACAATAGAAAGAAAGATGGGTAAGGGGAAAAAAACAAATATATGTATATATAATAAAAAACATTGGATTTGTGGCTTCAAATATCCTTTGAAAAATACCTGAATTACATTCAATGTACAGTAAGTCTTGGTAGCAACTTCAAGTTTTTATCTTTTTTTTTTTCTTCTGGTGAGGTGAGAGCACAGCTGTAGTATGTGTACAGGTGTGTGTCGTGTCTCTGTCTTCTCAAAGCTCACTACTAAGACCCTATGGTTACATACATTCATTTTTAAAAATCTGAGGTAAAGAAATTCTTCCTGAGTATTTGAAAAAAAAAAAAACAAGACTACACATACTATGCAAAAATAAAAAGATTACATTTATAAAACAACAAAAAAAGTTGACATCCAAGGACCTGAATGGCCTGTCTGTTTTTTTATTTTTAAAAAAACATTTAGGGCGGGTGGGGGGCTGTTGAGAAACTCCTTCAGAAAAACTGCAGTGGATTGCGGAATGTGGACACATACGAACTGATTGCTTTGTTGATTGTGTGCGAATCCAACGTACCCTTCAATGTGACGTGTGCATGGATTTTTAACCATTAACCAATTTTAGCAGCTTTGAAGGTGGTTCTTAAATGATGCTTGTGCCAAACAACTATCAGGGGTCTCTGTCTCCCTTCAAGTTCTATAAAACGTGTGGCGCGGGGTTATGCGAAGATCTTGGTGTGCTTGCCTATGCGTCCCGTTTCAAGGAACACGTTATGTCACGTCACATTTGCGCGAGGAATGATGGCGCTTTGGAAACTGCAAACGTGATGAGGTCACCACCTGGCATGCGTTAGAGGAGAAAATGTCACGGTGAAAAACGATGCTTTGAAATGCGTTACGATACGCATCCCGTACTTGCTAGCGCTGACTGCGCTAACCGAATGTACCAAAACCGTGTCCTATGTGTACAGCGGGACCCGCAAGTGAAACCCGAGGCTACATTTGGAAATAATTTGTGAGTATTTGTGTCCTGGGCTTTAACGAAACCATTTGGATATATATGTTTTTTGCGCCCCTTATTGGTTGCAGAAAACATTTTTATCGAGCTGTCCTGCCTTACATGCCATGGATAGAACACTCAGTCACATGGCGAAGTACTGGGTGCACGGAGTAAGCAATTTTAATATTTTAAAGCAATTCTCCCTTGAAAAGGATTAATAGTATCGTTATGGGTGTATTTGACAGTTATGAGGGAAAAACGAACAAGGGCATCGCTGTTATAACTATTATTATTTTGTGTTTGTGTGTGTGCAGAACAGTCTTGATTCTGGATAAGATCCAAAGCCCTTTACAAGCCAAGCAGCCAGAATAAACAACTAAATCAACTTCATTAAAAACCAAAATTAAAATATAAAAAACCTAAACCTGCCATGCTTTTGGAGCAACTTGAAATAAATAGTATCCTGAGAGTAGCGGTAATTTGGGATTTTTCAGTGACCCCCCAATTGGCCGTGATCTGGGATTAAATCATGCATGCACACACTGACTGATCAACCATCCTGTCAAAACTCAGATTTAATCCCGGGTCAAGGGTAATCTGGGATAGTGAAACACCCTTACAAGTCATTCAGACGTCCCGTCAAATCAACCCAAAAACAACCCCCCCCCCCAACCCTCCGCCAGCCCTCACCCCCACCCACCCAAAAAAGGTCCTCTATTTCAACTCTTTGGGAAAAATAAAAATTGTATGTACATTTATGAGGTGGTGTGTTATATCGATTAAATCCAGCGTGGACCCCCTCCCACCCTTACCCGAAACACACCTTTAAACCATTCTTCAACCCCCCTTTTTGGCTGCAAAATAAGTACTAGGTTAAGAGAACTCCCCGCGCGATCCGACTTGCTCGTACTCGATAGAGAGAGAGACGACGGACTTGACTCTTCGGCTCTGACTCCGCCCACCTTTATCCCTGCCCTCTCCTCATTGGCCGTGCAGCTTGCTCCACTCCGCGCAGGTGTCCAGTTCTTTGGCTGTGGCGTGCGGGCGCACCTTGCAGAAGGCGTTCTCGAAATCCTTGAAGGCGGGGGGCGCGAGTGGGGCGGGGAGGCCGTGCAGGGGGGCGGGGGAGGGGGCGGAGGCGCAGGCGGAGGCCTGCTGGCAGAGCTGCTGCAGTTCGGGGACGGAGAAGCCCTCGGTGCGCTGCAGGACGGCGGCCACCTCGCGCTCGCTGAGGCGGCACCCGAGCGGGACCAGGGCCTGCAGGAGCACCTGCCTGCGCCCGCCCGCGTCCGGCAGCGCCACGCAGTAGCGCTTGGCGAAGCAGCGGTGCGTGGCGTCCTCCAGCAGGTCGGGGCGGCGCGTGGCGCACATGGCGATCAGCAGGCCGCCCGGCCCCGCCCCCGGCCCCGCCCGCGCCGCCTCCAGGCAGGACCGCAGCTGCCGCCGCGCCCCCTCGTCCGCCAGCGCCTCCGCCTGGCTCACCAGCACCACGGCCGGCTGGCGGGCGGCCGCCGCGGAGAAGAGCGCCCGAAGGAGCTTATCCGCCTCGCCCTTCCACTCCGACGCCAGGGCGGCGCCGCTCACCCGGAAGAAGGCCGCGCCCAGCTGGGAGGCCACGCCCCGGGCCAGCGCCGTCTTGCCGCTGCCCCGCGGCCCGAACAGCAGGACGGTTCTGGGCGGGCGTCGGCCCGGGCCGGGCCGCAGAACGGGCCACAGCAGGTCCTCCTCCAGCGCCGCCTTCGCCTGGGCGTGCCCCGCGCCCAGCTCCGCCCAGGGAGGGGCGGGGCTCCGATCCAGCAGCTCCCCCGTCACCACCTCCAGGAGGTGGGGCTCGGCGCCCTTCAGCAGCTCGCCCGATTGGCTGCAGGGGGCCGGGAGCTTGGGGCCCAGGTGGTGCTGTGGGTACCCGTGGTCTCCGCCCCCGTTCTCCCCCGTCAGCCCCGCCGGGGGGCTGTACTCGCCCACCCCGCCATAGGGGGGCGACACCAGGGGCTTCAGCCCAGAGAACTTGCCCAGCTCCTCTCCAGCTGCCTGGGACGGGGGCTTGCTGGGTTTGAAGGTCTGGGGGCCGGCGCTGGCTGGTCCGAACCCGTTGCTATGGCACTCGGCCTTGACCTCGCTCACGCCGTAGGGAGAGCCGCCGCCGGGCTTGGCGTGCTCATAGCCGTACTTCCTGTAGCGGGACCCCTCACCTTCTTCTTCCTCCGCCGACATTTCGAAGGCCTTCCTCTTCAGCGCGCCGCTCGGCTCCACCCCCCCTAAACCCTGGCCCTGGTAGCCGTAGCTTCCCCCCACCGCCGTGGGGCGGGGCGGCAGGGGGGTGGGGGCGGCCAGGCTGGAGGGCAGGTAGGGGGCGGGGGCGTGGGTGTAGCTGGGGGCCAGGCTGGGCTGGTGGGGGTAGCTGCTGCTGGGGTAGTTGTAGACGGGACCTGGGGGCGTGTAGCTGGGTACCAGGGTGGGGGCAGGCTGCAGGGGGTGAAGGGGGGTGGGTGGAAGTGCTGTCCCGGGCTGGGGGCAATAGCCTGAGGAGAGGTAGGTGCCGTTGTAGGCGGGGGCGTAGTCGTGGGTGGAGGGGGCGCCGCACGAGCCATAACTCGGGTCCGAGAGGGCGTTGCTCGCCACCCCCGCGCTGCCCGCCCCCGCCACCTTGCCCCCCCCGAGGCTCTCGTGGCCGGGGGGCGGGGCCAGAGTGTACGGCCCCTCGGCGGCGTGCGAAAGGGGCCAGGGGTCCAACTCGACCTTCTGTCCGTTCAGGGGCCCGAACGGCCCCGCCTCGGGGTACCCGCCCATGGGGGCGCGGTCGTAGGGGCCGTCCAGGGCGCCGGAGTACTTCTCCGCGTAGCGCTTCAGCAGGCTGGAGGCGGTCAGGGCCGAGATGTCGTCATTGGCCCAGGCGTAGCTGTAGCTCCGCCCCCGCCCGCCGTGCAGCTCGGGCTTGTGGGCGGGGGACGAGGTGGTGGAGGAAACGTCCAGGTGCTGCTCAGGCCAGTGTCTGACAGACTGAGCGTGCTCCGGGGTCCAGTGCATCTTCAACAGGCCTGGCGGACAGAGAGGGAGAAGTGGTTAGGAAAAACAGGGTCGAACCGACCTCATGACATCAGAGCTCACCATTACATTACATTACATTACATTACAGGCATTTGGCAGACGCTCTTATCCAGAGCGACGTACAACAAAGTTGACACACAAAGTCACCAAATCGACTTACAACCTCACGGTCCGGTCCTGCTGTGCTATTTCTGACAGTGGCCAGTGCTGATGAAGACCTCCTGTGTGGTCTAAATCATTCACATGATAAAAATTTTTCCAGAATTAAATTAAAAGCGAGGCCTTTTCCTAAGTAGCACCGCAGGGAGACACATCACAGACAATAGCTCGGCCCAGGAATCAGTCGGCCAGGATCTGTGTCTCTGCGCTCTCTAGCAACCCCTGCTGGTCGATTCTGTTCCCGCGGTCTGCTGGCTAAAGCAGTACAGCAAGCTTGTCTTGTGGGCCGCAGTGGAAAAAAGCTGGCAACATTGTGCGCTTCAGAGTGCGTCCATTTCTACTGCTCTCCTGTTGTGGCTGCGCAGTGTGCGGAGTTGTATCTGATTAGGGATTCCAAATAGGGCAGAAAACGGGCGGAAATGCATTCAAAAAAGAGAACATTTTTACATTTTCCGACAAGAACCAAACATTTGGTCAGACAAATGTTTAAATGGTGTTAAACTGCTCCTCCAAGCCCAACACAGTGCAGTGAAGTGCTCCTGGTATGCTTGGTGTTGAGTGGCAGTGTGGTGAACACTGTTTCATTGCTGGGCTGTGGGAGAGATCTGCTGCTGAGGTTTCATCAGGGATTGAGCCAAGTTTCACTGCTGCGGCTGGTAGCCCAGGGCTCTCACATAGGCCATTATTTGTGCTGCTCTCTCCTTTCTCCCAACTACCTCCCTCTCTCTTTCTGTCCCTCTCTCTCTGCCTTTCTGTCTCTCTCTCCTTCTCTCTCTCCCCCTCTCTCTCTGTCTTTCTCAGATGGCGGTAAAATCAGGGCTCTTGCATCTGCACCTCTCCCTCAGGAGCTATTATTGTCACCCAGCGCATGTACCGCTGAGCCCCCTCCCCCCTCTCCCCACACACTCATTCTCCAAAAACCTCAGGGGCCTGCTGGATAGAGGGAGGGGAAGAGAGGGGAGGGAAGGGGAGGAGCAGGAGGGAGGGAGGGAGGGAGGGAGGGAAGAAGAGGGGGTGGGGGGTTAGAATGGTGTTCTATTCACTGTGAATTTCCCATGGAACATTGAGAA